>NC_069137.1:20251325-20363825 GCF_026914265.1 Mya arenaria
TTGAGTTCATTTTTGCATAAACCGGTCGACCTTTCGTGACCTATGTAGGCGGAGTTTGGCAACAAAGCAACGCTCTGATTGGGCGTATTGATCTTAATACGATCTACTTTATTGCTTAATATAGCATAGTACATGTTCTGTTGAATGCCGACTTGTTTACATGTTTCTTTTGATGTTTTACGAAGAATTTAAATGAAAGCCATTATTTTCTAGAAATATCATTTGGAAAATGCTTTATTTTGCATTTGATAACCAAAGAACACGCATTGAACAAATAATAAAGACAAATTAAAATTAACACGGTTTTTACTACGGTTCGTCTGTAACAACTGTCAAAACAAACATGGCTGATGATTCTAAATTCGGCGATTTATTTCTAGGACAAATGTATTCGTTCGAACAAACATCTTCATATTGACAATTCGAGAAGACTAGCACATCACAACACTTCAATATATTTGCGAATGTTAAAAGACAACAAAAAAATGAAATTATGACGCTATAATTACCTTGAACTGGAGGTAATCCATGAAAGCACCATGACCACATTTCTTATGCCCACTCACATGGGTCATGCATGTGTAAAACATGAGTTAAAATATATCGAAAGTTCTCTTGATTAAAATGAACATATTACAACAAACATCATTATTATCCCACATATTTTACAGAAACTACCAAATGATAAAGATGAATCTTTGATTATTTATTTCTTTCTGCCGATTAATTATGGACTATTTATTATGCGGAGGATAAAAAGAACGCCCAGCTAAAACACCAAGGGTGACAAGTGCTCTTACCATTTACACTCGTTCGTCACGTTTTGTTCCCCTTTGTTGTAATTAAAGGCTTATTCTCAATCGCTATTAGGACGATAAAAAATAACATAATCACATGAAATAACTGGAACAATCGTCTACAAGTGTCAATTTGAGATGACTTGCACATTATTAAACTACAATTTGATCGAAAACATTAAAAGACAGCTCAAGAATAGTATTTTGACACTTTTTTACCAGTTAAACTGAACGTAATCCATAAAATCATTGTGACAGCATTTATTATGCCCACTCACATTGGGCATTCATATGTAAAACAGGAGTACAAATATATCGATATTTTTTCGTGATAGAAACAAGAATATTACAAAGGAGATCAGAATTACCACCATATGTATTACAGTAAATACCAAATTATTAAAAATAATCTTAAATTATTTATGTTCTTCTGCAAATTATTTCTACTTTTTATTATGCCGAAAATAAAAAGAACGCCAAGATTTAACACCAATGGCGACAAGTTCTCTTACCATTTACATCTGCTCTTGCGTTTTGTTTGCTTTATTGTAATTAAAAGTTTGTTATCGGAACTTTTAAGGTTGAAAAATTAACAAATAAAAAGGGAGAATGTAAAAAGAAGAATTGATTATTATTGTTTGTGTGTTCGTGCAGTTTGAACGCTCGGCTGCGATTATGCAACTTTACCAAAAATTGCTAGTGCGATTCATGGAATCGCAAAATCGCGGCCGAGCGTTCATACTGCATGCACGCACACAAATAAGAATCAACCCTTATATGAAAATGCCTTTATGTATTTTTAATGGTACAGGTCCTGTTATGCTGGAAAGTGAAATATTTTTCGAATTCCAAGCTATTAATGTTTTATATGATATTGACGTAAACCGTACTTTATTGTATTCTGCAGTGTTTGAAGCTCCTTTCTTTTTTTGTCTAATTCCTTTTGTTTCTGCCTTAAGGCATTACTTCTCTTATTGTTGCATGTTCTGTAAAAAAGAAATTATATTTATTTTCGCCTCAAATTTAAGTAATATTAAGAATATCTTCCGCGAAAAATATCTGATACTATATTGTATTACTGAATTATTATCTTTGAAGCTGTTTTAATTATGCAAAACACAATTGGTATGAAGATTTTGACGTGCCACAAAATCGTTCTGGGTTATACGAAACTGTTTGTTTAAAGTAGCTAGCTGCCTTTATTTGTTTAATCTATGTAACAAAGGCTTACCTCAAACCGGAACATTCTTTCTCTAAGTTTTCAATTTCCATTAACAGAGATTTTTCTTTGTCCCTGAAATAGAAAGAGCTAAAAGTATGAAACATTTTTTTTTTACATTAAATTCATTAATTAAATTTATCATGGCTTAGCAAACGCGAGCTATTAGTTAATCATTACTTAGTAAAGGCAGGGCCAATAATAACATTTCAGACCCTTATTTTAAGTTACATCGGCACAGAACTTTAACAGATATACATACAATTGTAAGATTTTCAAAGTGGTTTTATAATATGCAATGTTTAATGATATGGTGAGGCTTATCTTAATCAGTTGTTTATAGCAAACAAAATATGAATTATATTAACTCATACACGAACCGGGATTTGTTTATCACTTCCTGTTGTTCGTCTATTTTCTTTGCAAGTTTTTCGTTTTTCTTCGCCATTTTTTGTATCTTCTTAAGTCGACTGAAATAATCTTTAACTTAGTAATTTTGTGTACTAATGAGTTTGCATTTTTATCCAAGACGCTGCTCCAACACAGGTTTTGTGGACCAGATAGTAAAATCAAACGAATTATTCTGAAGTTGGATTTTATGTCATGAAGTCGTGTAGAAATTATATCAATCCTTGTGTTTAAATTTTATATTACCAACAAACGTGCAAATTTTAAATATGATATTAAGGAGAATTTCAGGTTCATCCATTAGTTACCGAAATTGAAGCTATGATACTAAGATAGTAGAAAACAACACTATCTTGACAAAGTATAAGGACTTGACTAATCGTTTAAATTTTAAATAAATACTGCTGCTGATAAATCCTAAAACACAGCAATATTTGAATCGTTGCTAAAATTAATAAAACAAATGTATTATACAAATGTATTTTTAGTATGGTAAAAATATATGACCATCAAAAAAAACCAACAACATATTTTCTCTGATATAGCCATACTCGGAGGGAAACACAAAAATATAAAAGATGTGATCATTATTCGTGTTTCCACCTCAGAAAAAAGGTCATTCGAAAGAACGACAGATTTGGGTGTCATTTCGTTCAAATATTATTCTAGTACTTGTGTCTTATTTAAGCGCAGAAACTTTATATAATGATGATTAAGAATCCCGTGCCCACATATATCGACAATTTTGAAACTTTTAAAGAGTTTTGAGGCTTATAGAGGAAAAATTATTTGAGATAAAAATATGAACTACTTTTTGTTTTATAAAACCATATTTAAGTAAGTAGGTTTGCTTGATGAAATAAGATATTTAAGTGAAATGCGTTTAAGATTTTTTGAAGAATTAGGGCCAGTGGGGAAAAATCAAAGTCACCAAGCAAAGGAAACCTTATGATTGATCGGTTAGACAAAACTAAGATTTGTTTTATTGTAATTGAATATGTATGAAGCTTAGAGCAATAAATAAAGGCTCATGCTATAACAAAAACAAAATCAAAAAGATAATAACAGTATTTATTAAAAAAATCAATATATAAATGGCCACGAATTTCTCACTAACATTAGTGCATGCGTACATAATTCAATACATAAATATATCCCTAGGGGAAAGCATATATATATATAAAGGTGATTTGTGATTACGGTCGAAGCAACAGTGATGCTCTCGTATATTGCTAAGACGACATGTACTTAATTTGGATATACAGTCTCGTATCGGTCTCCCACTGCATTTTGAGCTGATCCCACATCATGTCAGGCAGAGTGTAAATAATATGGTTTTAATGCATAAAGAGATCATCAAATGAAACTAGTTCATTTGACGATGGAATAACACATATCTACCTCCGGGCATCATCAATCTTTGTTCTATTTCGATCAGCAAATTCGTCATCTAGAAACACCTGTTGGTCGCTTGCTTCTGAGGCGGTAGATGTCAGTGGCCTAAGAATATTTTGAATACTTTCATGTAAACGTATAATTACTCAACAATCATTCAATCAATATCGAGCAGTACCAATGATGATGGAAAATAACAAAACACGTTCTGAAGCATAAACAATTCCAGTTTTGGGATCAGTTGGAAAAAAAACAAAAACATATGCCTTGTCTTTAAAACAAGTAGTATGTTTTTATTTGTATAATCAAAGGTCAAACACAAACGAAGTTATTTTCACATGTATTTATATAATAATCACTGAAGCACACGGGTACTGGTAATTGTCTCTATGCTCGTTGACACACGGAAACTGGTATTCGTATCGATGCTCATTAACACACGGTATCTTGTAAATGTCTCTAGCAATTGTCCCTATGCTCATGGACATAAGTGAACTAGTAATTATCTCTATGATTATGGACATAAGGGAACTTGTAATTGTCTCAATGCTCATGGACATAAGGGAACTAGTAAATGACTCTATGCTTATGGACATAAGCTAACTATTAATTGTCTCTATGCTTATGGACATAAGGGAACCGGTAATTATCTCAATGCTCATGAACATAAGGGAACCGGTAATTATCTCAACGCTCATGATCGTAAGGGAACTGGTAAATAACTGTAGCTCATGGACATAAGGGAAATAGTTATTTTCTCTATGCTCATGAACATAAGGGCACTGGTAATTATCTATGAGAACTGGAAATTGTCGCTATGCTCATTAACATAAGGGAATTGGTAATTGTCTCGATGCTCATGGACATAAGGGAACTAGTAATTTTCTCTATGCTCATGGACCTATGGGAACTGGTAATTGACTCTATGCATATTAACATAAGGGAACTGGTAATTGTCTCTATGCTCATGGACATATGGGAACTGGTAATTGTCTCTATGCTCATGGACATAAGGGAACTGGTGATTGTTTCTATGCTCATGGACATAAGGCAACAAGTAATTGTCTCTATGCTCATGAATATAAGGAACCTGGACATTTTCTCTATGCTCATCGACATAAGGGAAGTGGTAATTTTGTATATGCTCATGAACATAAGGGAACTGGTAATTGCATCAATGTTCATGGAAATAATGGAACAAGTAATAGTCTCAATGCTCATAGACATAAGGGAACTGGTAATTGTCTTTATGCTCATGGACATAATGGAACTACTAATTGTCTCAAAGCTCATGGACATAATGGAACTAGTAATTGTCTCAATGCTCATGGACATAAGGGAACTGGTAATTGTCTTTATGCTCATGAACATAAGGGAACTGGTAATTGTCTCAATGCTCATGAACATAAGGGAATTGGTAATTTTCTCGATGCTTGTGAACATAATGGAACTATTAATTGTCTCAATATTCATGGACATAATGGAACTAGTTATTGTCTCAATGCTCATGGACATAATGGAACTAGTAATTGTCTCAATGCTCATGGACATAATGGAACTAGTAATTGTCTCAATGCTCATGGACATAATGGAACTAGTTATTGTCTCAATGCTCATGGACATATGGGAACTAGTAAGTGTCTCTATGCCCATGTACATGAGGGAACTGGTAATTGTCTCTATGCTAATGGACATAAAGGAACTGGTAATTGTCTCTATGCTCATGAACATAAGATTACTGGTAATTGTATCTATGCTCATGAACATAAGGGAACTGGTAATTGTCTCTACGTTCATGAACATAAAATAACTGGTAATTGTCTCTATGCTTATGGACATAAGGGAACAACTGGTAATTGTCTCGATGCTCATGGACATATGGGAACTAGTAATTGTCTCTATGCTCAAGAACATAAGGGAACTGGTAATTGTTTCAATGCTCATGGACATATGGGAACTAGTAATTGTCTCTATGCTCAAGAATATAAGGGAACTGGTAATTGTTTCAATGCTCATGGACATATGGGAACTAGTAATTGTCTCTATGCTCAAGAACATAAGGGAACTGGTAATTGTTTCAATGCTCATGGACATATGGGAACTAGTTATTGTCTAAATGCTCATGGACATATGGGAACTAGTAATTGTCTCTATGCTCAAGAACATAAGAGAACTGGTTATTGTCTCAATGCTCATGGACATATGGGAACTAGTAAGTGTCTCTATGCCCATGTACATGAGGGAACTGGTAATTGTCTCTATGCTCAAGAACATAAGGGAACTGGTTATTGTCTCAATGCTCATGGACATATGGGAACTGGTAATTGTCTCTATGCTCAAGAACATAAGGGAACTGGTTATTGTCTCGATGCTCATGGACATATGGGAACTGGTTATTGTCTCAATGCTCATGGACATATGGGAACTAGTAAGTGTCTCTATGCCCATGTACATGAGGAACTGGTAATTGTCTCTATGCTCAAGAACATAAGGGAACTGGTTATTGTCTCAATGCTCATGGACATATAGGAGCTAGAAAGTGTCTCTATGCCCATGTACATGAGGGAACTGGTAATTGTCTCTATGTTCATGAACATAAGGGACCTGGTCATTGTCTCCATGCTCATGGGCTTATGAACATAAGGGAACTGGTAATTGTATCGATGCTTGTGGACATAAGGGAACTGGTAATTGTCTCTATGCTTATGGACATAAGAGAACTGGTAATTGTCTCAATGCTCATGGACATAATGGAACTAGTAATTGTCTCAATGCTCATGGACATAATGGAACTGGTTATTGTCTCAATGCTCATGGACATATGGGAACTAGTAAGTGTCTCTATGCCCATGTACATGAGGGAACTGGTAATTGTCTCTATGCTAATGGACATAAAGGAACTGGTAATTGTCTCTATGCTTATGAACATAAGATTACTGGTAATTGTATATATGCTCATGAACATAAGGGAACTGGTAATTGTCTCTACGTTCATGAACATAAAAGAACTGGTAATTGTCTCTATGCTTATGGACATAAGGGAACAACTGGTAATTGTCTCGATGCTCATGGACATATGGGAACTAGTAATTGTCTCTATGCTCAAGAATATAAGGGAACTGGTAATTGTTTCAATGCTCATGGACATATGGGAACTAGTAATTGTCTCTATGCTCAAGAACATAAGGGAACTGGTAATTGTTTCAATGCTCATGGACATATGGGAACTAGTTATTGTCTAAATGCTCATGGACATATGGGAACTAGTAATTGTCTCTATGCTCAAGAACATAAGAGAACTGGTTATTGTCTCAATGCTCATGGACATATGGGAACTAGTAAGTGTCTCTATGCCCATGTACATGAGGGAACTGGTAATTGTGTCTATGTTCAAGAACATAAGGGAACTGATTATTGTCTCAATGCTCATGGACATATGGAAACTGGTAATTGTCTCTATGCTCAAGAACATAAGGGAACTGGTTATTGTCTCGATGCTCATGGACATATGGGAACTGGTTATTGTCTCAATGCTCATGGACATATTGGAACTAGTAAGTGTCTCTATGCCCATGTACATGAGGGAACTGGTAATTGTCTCTATGCTCAAGAACATAAGGGAACTGGTTATTGTCTCAATGCTCATGGACATATAGGAGCTAGAAAGTGTCTCTATGCCCATGTACATGAGGGAACTGGTAATTGTCTCTATGTTCATGAACATAAGGGACCTGGTCATTGTCTCCATGTTCATGGGCTTATGAACATAAGGGAACTGGTAATTGTATCGATGCTTGTGGACATAAGGGAACTGGTAATTGTCTCTATGCTTATGGACATAAGAGAACTGGTAATTGTCTATATGCTCATGAACATATGGGAACTAGTTATTGTCTCAATGCTCATTGACATATGGGAACTAGTAATTGTCTCTATGCTCAAGAACAAAAGGGAACAACTGGTAATTGTTTCAATGCTCATTGACGTATGGGAACTAGTAAGTGTCTCTATGCCCATGTACATGAGGGAACTGGTAATTGTCTATATGCTCAAGAACATAAGGGAACTGGTCATTGTCTCAATGCTCATGGACATATGGGAACTAGTAAGTGTCTCTATGCCCATGTACATGAGGAAACTGGTAATTGTCTCTATGTTCAAGAACATAAGGGAACTGGTTATTGTCTCAATGCTCATGGACATATGGGAACTAGTAATTGTCTCTATGCTCAAGAACATAAGGGAACTGGTTATTGTCTCGATGCTCATGGACATATGGGAACTGGTTATTGTCTCAATGCTCAAGAACATAAGGGAACTGGTTATTGTCTCGATGCTCAAGAACATATGGGAACTGGTTATTGTCTCAATGTTCATGGACATATGGGAAATAGTAAGTGTCTCTATGCTCAAGAAAATAAGGGAACTGGTTATTGTCTCAATGCTCATGGGCATATGGGAACTAGAAAGTGTCTCTATGCCCATGTACATGGGGGAACTGGTAATCGTCTCTATGTTCATGAACATAAGGGACCTGGTCATTGTCTCCATGCTCATGGGCTTATGAACATAAGGGAACTGGTAATTGTATCGATGCTTGTGGACATAAGGGAAACGGTAATTGTCTCTATGCTTATGGACATAAGAGAACTGGTAATTGTCTATATGCTCATGAACATATGGGAACTAGTTATTGTCTAAATGTTCGTTGACACATGGGAACTAGTTAGTGTCTCTATGCTCAAGAACATAAGGGAACTGGTTATTGTCTCAATGCTCATGGACATATGGGAACTAGTTATTGTTTCAATGCTCAAGAACATAAGGGAACTGGTTATTGTCTCAATGCTCATGGACATATGGGAACTAGTTATTGTCTCAATGCTCATGGACATATGGGAACTAGTTATTGTCTCAATGCTGATGGACATATGGGAACTAGTAATTGTCTCTATGCTCAAGAACATATGGGAACTGGTAAATGTCTCAATGTTCATAGACATATGGGAACTAGTAATTGTCTCTATGCTCAAGAACATAAGGGAACTGGTTATTGTCTCAATGCTCATGGACATATGGGAACTAGTAAGTGTCTCTATGCCCATGTACATGAGGGAACTGGTAATTGTCTCTATGTTCATGAACATAAGGGACCTGGTCATTGTCTCCATGCTAATGGGCTTATGAACATAAGGGAACTGGTAATTGTATCGATGCTTGTGGACATAAGGGAACTGGTAATTGTCTCTATGCTTATGGACATAAGGGAACTGGTAATTGTCTATATGCTCATGAACATATGGGAACTAATTATTGTCTCTATGCTTATGGACATAAGGGAACTGGTAATTGTCTCTATGCTCATGGACGCGAAGGAACTAGAAATTGTTTTTATGCTCATGAACGTATAAATACTAGTAATTGTCTTTATATTCATAAGCATATGAGAACTGATATTTTTCACTATGCTTATGGACTTAAGGGAACTGGTAGTTGTGTCTATGCTTATGGACATAAAGGAACAGGAAATTGTCTCTATGCCCTTGAACGTAAGGGAACTGGTAATTGCCTCTATGCTCTAGAACATAAGGGAACGGTTAATTGTGTATATGCTAATGGACATGAGGGAAATTGTAATTGTCTCAATGCCCAAGAACATAATGGAACTGGTAATTGTCTCTATGCTCATGGGCAAAATAAAACTATTGATTGTCTCTTTGGCCGTGGACATGAGTGAACTGGTAATTATCTCTATGCTCATGAACAAGAGGGAACCGGTCATTGTCTCGATGCACAGGGACATGAAGGAACTGGTGATTGTTTCTATGCTCATGGACATAAGGGAACTGGTAATTGTCTCTATGCTCATGGACATATGGGAACCGGCAATTATCTCGATGCCCATGGACATGAGGGAACTGGTAATTGTCGCTATGCTAATGGACATGAGGGAACTGGTAATTGTCTCTATGCTGATGGACATTAAGGAACTGATAATTGTTTCTCTGCTCATGGACATATGGGAACCGGTAATTATCTGTATGTCCATGGACATAAGGGAACTTGTTATTTTCCCTATGCTCATTTAATATTGAAAGTTGTAATTGTCTCTATTTTCATAGAATATGGGAAGTGGTTATTTTCTCTATGTTCATGAACATAAAGGAACTGGTAATTGTCTGTATTCTCGTGGGATTATGAGAACTGTAAATTGTCTCTATGCCCATGGACATGAGGAAACTTGTAATTATCCTTATGCCCATGGACATAAGGGAACTGGTAATTGACTTGATGCTGATGGACATATGGGAACTGCTAATTTTATCTATGCGCATGAACATAAGGAAACTGGTAATTGTCTCTATGCGCATGGGCATAAGACAACTATTAATTGTCTCGTTGCCCGTGGTACTGGTAATTATATATATGCTCATGAACAAGAGAGAACCGGTATTTGTCTCGATTCCCAGGGACATAAAGGAACTGGTAATTGTCTCTATGTTCATGAGCATAAGTGAACTGGTAATTGTCTCTATGCCCATGGACATATGGGAACCAGTAATTGTCTCGATGCCAATAGTCATGAAGGAACTGGTAATTGTCTATATGCTTATAGGCATAAGGGAACTGGTAATTGCCTTTATGCTCATGGACACATGGGAACCGGTAATTGTCTCGATACCCATAGACATGAAGGAACTGGTGATTGTCACTTTTATCATGGACATAATGGAACTGGTAATTTTCTCTATGCGCATAGGCATAAGATAACTATTAATTGTGTCTTTGCCCGTGGACATGAGGGAACTGGTAATTATCTCTATGCTCATGAACAAGATGGAATCGGTAATTGTCTCGATGCACAGGGACATGACGGAACTGGTAATTGTCTCTATGCTTATGGGCATATGGGAACTGGTAATTGCCTCTATGCTCATGGACATATGGGAACCGGTAATTGTCTCGATACCCATGGACATGAGGGAACTGGTGATTGTCTCTATTATCATGGACATAAGGGAACTGGTAATTTTCTCTATGGTCATGGGTATAGGGGAACTGGTATTTGTCTCTATGCACATGGACCTAATGGAACTGGTAATTGTCTCGATGCTAATGGACATAAGGGAACTGGTAATTGTCTCTATGCTCACGAACATATGGGAAATGTTAATTGTGTATATGCTTATGAACATATGGGAACTGGTAATTGTCTCTATGCTCATGGACATATGGGAAATGGTAATTGTGTATATGCGCATGGACATATGGGAACTGGTTATTGTCTGTATGCTCATGGACATATGGGAAATGGTAATTGTGTATATGCTCATGAACATATTTTAACTGGTTTTTGTCTCTTAGCTTATGTACACAAGGGAACTGGTAAGTGTCTTGATGCTCATTGCCACAAGGGAACTGATAGTTGGCTCGACGCTCTTGGACACAATGAAACTGGTATTTGTCTCTATGCTTATTGACACAAGGGGACGTGTCGCCTACATATAGCTGACCTTTACTTTGAATAAAACAACTTAATAACATCACATATTTTTTTTATATCAACGCAGTGCATTAATTGTAAATATATTTAAGTTCTAGTAGAGAGATAAGTGGAAAATAACATGATCATTTTAGCCATTTGCCGCATTATGTGATGACTCAACACAAACCAGCACATATTTTACATAATAGCTTGACTCACCTTTAGGAAACGAATAGTGACTTACTGAATGAAATTGTTAATTTAGTTTAAAATAAAAAAAGTAAAATGAGATTAGCTTTGTTAAATGCCTAATATTATTCACTTCGGTATGTAATTTTCGCATGTAATGCAGAAAGACTTAAAGCTATTGTCTGACGACACGTTACTAGTTCTAAACCTTTCACGGACAATGTATAATACGGTTTGATGCAGAAAGAGATGCAATTTTAAACACATTTATTATTTCGTCGCTGTAATTTTACGGATCATTATAAACTTGTGATCGCCTCACCTTTGAGCTTCGTTAACTGGAATTTTATCACCGAGGCGTTCGTCTTGAAACATTTGCTGATCCTCATCTTCTTTGGACCACTCTGACTCCCCTCTACAATAATTACACATTCGTTATAATTATATCATATCGCCATTACATATTGTACTAACCATTATCATGTGTCATAATAGACCATCATATTACAGTAGATGATAGGATAGATATGCACCCTCTTGTGTCAACGTGATGTATGCATTTGGTTGTTAAACGGAGTCAGCAGTTCATTGACCTTAGATGTATCGAAAGATGCAAGCCCTATTAACCGCCACCTGCCCAATTCCCCACCAATATATCATATCACCACTACACATTGTACTCACCATTATCATGTGTCATTATAGACCCTCGTGTGTCAACGTGATGTATACATTTGGTTGTTAAACGGTGTCAGCCAGTTCATTGACCTTAGATGTAACCAAAGATGCAAGCCCTATTCACCGCCACCTGCCCAACCCCCACCAAAATATACCAAACAACAATTGACAAGACGAATAAGGAGATTTTTATTGGAACTAAGTCAAAGGAAGATTCATGATATAAACAGAAAACGGTTTAAATCTGCCAAACTGGAATTTCGACACTCTCCTTCCTTCAATCTGTCATAAATATATATAAGCTAAGCACCTATTATTGGTTCTAAACAAGTGTTATTGTTAAAACGGATATTTTAATGAGTATTTATTAACATTAAAGTACCTAGCTTGTTATGTTATTTCAAGAACTGATAGTCGTATATTGAAGGTTAAATTTGGCTGAGCTTCAATATTATAATAGTTTACTTTTTACCAAAGATGATATTGTTGACAAGTGTTGATTGAGAATCCTTATTGTACAGAACTTGATTGATAGGTGTGAAATACATGTATTCACCATAAGCAAAACATGTTATATAGCTGCATGTAGGTTTAAACTGTTATTTACATGAACTGTTAAATAACTTATTTTTGTTTGTTAAATCTTATTTTTGTTTGTTAAATATCTAGTGAAAAGTAAAGGTACTGTATCATTTAGATATATATATTTCAAAGAAGATTGGTTTAAAATAAATAACGTATGAAATGTGTGATTACATCAATATATTTTATTTCTTTTATAATAATGTCTTACATGTACAAACATAACTAAGCATAAGTTCACAACCCTAAGACATATTAAAGTTTTTAAAGTTTTCTTTTTTAGAAAAACCTTACACTAGATCTGTGATGTTTGAATGAATTTGATAAACTGATGGCTAAGATGTGCACAGAAATAATTGCTTTCCGTCCAGAACATATATGCTATATAAGTCAAGCATGTGTAAGATACAGTGCATGTAAAAATGTTCCAGATTAAACATTATTTTGTAGTTCGATTATCATAAATGTTTATTGTATAAAAATATAGATGAAATAGGAAAAGATATATTAAACGTAAACACTATACGGAGTTTTCTTTTTTAAAATGGTGACGTCACTACGGCTTACCAACACTTTTATATAACATGTTTAAACGTTATTAATTTAATAAATGCATATAATCATTGGCATATAACATGCTGATTTGATTGAAACGAAAGCATTGCTTATATAGTTTCTCTGAATCCATGGAAATGTAATTAAACGTTTTGCATAGTAAGAAGGTTATACGAGTTCCAATACATGTACATGTGTTGTTGATGAAATCGTGTTTATACATCATGCACATAATTATCTAAGTAGAGGATCTCAAAAGAGTGTTTATTTTGTATTGAATTTATTAAACGAGTTCATTTTAAAAACGATAAAAACGAGGCTTTGCATGTATAGGCATGGCACTTGAACATGGACGTTAAAAATGAACACATTATGGCACTGGTCTATTTTACAGAACGTTATTTTTCTACTTCTACTCCAAAATAAACCATTTGGTTAGCTGAAACATAATAGAGCATTGCTTGAACTTATTGTTTTCGAAATTTGAAACTTTTTATTCAGAAAAAAAGTCAACGGGGGAAGGTTTATAGCAGCCTGGCAAATAGCCTGTAATATTTGTCAAAACTCTGTTCCCAGAAACATTAATGTTAAAAATGAAGCAAATTGAGTTGCGATGTTAATTTCTGAAAAGCATTTGTTTCTGCTGGTTGCAAAACTTAATATATATCTCATTTGTTGAAAAATATAACACACACTTGATGATTAATATGTCATCACATTTGACGAGTAAAGTAAAAATAGTGAGAAACTGGCGGTAAGAAAAGCACAGATAACACATATTGTGTTTTCGGTTCGAAGAATTATGTAAGATAAATCTCGATTCCATTATTGCAATTCCTCCGTTTAAATGTAAAAATTGGTATATATTAAATCAACCAGTTGACATATGTAAATTACCTATTAAATACACTATCTGTTACAATGATTATGATTTGGTTTCGATTTTGAAACGAAAATTCATCAAAATTATATCGCCGACAGTTGAAATTTTGTGCTGAAAATGCGTGTTGTTATGGATACTAGAAATTAATATACAACGTTTGAAATCATTCACCATTTTTATACCATCAACGAAGTATTCGACTGCACCTTACTGCGTTTTTACTTACCCCTCATCCAAAAGCATTGTGAATGGAATTTATAGTTAATATGCTTATATTCCGTGAAAATCTATTGATTCAGGAATGTTCATGAACTATTTTGAAATAATCAATGTTTTTCTCATTGAGCTGAAAAGTGAAAACAACCAATCATTAGTTAGTTGCTATGTCAGGATGTCTGTGAACGTTTTGAAAATCAGGTGATATTTGTTTTACTTAGTTTTATGAAGGTGATGCTGCATTTGTACACTAGTCATAAGGTTCATAACAAGGGTCAGGAATAAAAATAATGGTTTCATAATGTCCTGATTACATTTTACAATATGTCTGCTACAGCGATATTATTAAAATGAATGATGATTATAAATAGGTAAAGGATAGTAGACATAGTACAGCATTAACAAGCATGCCACTAGGGTTAACGTTGCTATAATTTATTCTAAGAAATATTTACATTCCCGTAGTAGCATGGCTATGTTCATAACGTATTCCGGTACTAGCGTAGCAATGTTAATAACGTGTTCCCGTTATATGCATGGTTACGTAGCTTACGTATTAACGTATAAGCATGTTAACAAACTTGGTTTTCATTTGCTGGTAACATTTTAGATATTGTGATATTGTGAAATTTAGGGATTGTTTACCACAAGACTGGCATCGAATGATCATTTACTTCTGAAAAACTGGAATATGACAGGCATAGAATGCGACTCTTGATTGTTTTGTGTTTTTACGATCCTTATGAATTTCATAAACTCTCCCCAATAATTAGGTCTTAAAGGTGAAACTTGCTTGAACTTTGCTGAGTAAATACAAACTTCAGTTATTATCGTGACCAAGAAAAGTAAGTTCCATATTTTGTTTTATTCCTGACCCTTGTTTGATTAAAATTCGGTTTCTGCAATATAATTAAGTTCGTAATATCTTCCTTTTTGTGATTTATTTCATGGCCTTGAAACTACTTTCCACGCGTGTACAATCACGAAATAATTTTGAGACAGAAGGAGACGTATCTTATATCTCAAATCCAAACATAGGTACGTACAGTATGTATATAAGGATGTCGTATTTTAAACTGAAGTTGTTTACATAAGTTATAGAATAATTATGAAACACATTTTAAATAGTTCATGAACATTCCTGAATCAAGTTTTCGCCTAGAAATACAATTACTTTTTATTTATATTCACGCATTTGTATTTAAAACAAAATAATATAACTACGTATACCATGGTTGGCTTGCTGTACATTTTCATTAAAGCAAACACAAAATTGTAACTTTGTTTTCATCCCTTTCGATATTGTTGCTCATATATACACATATAATTTAGCATGCACGAACTACGTTGGGATTAATTCAAATTTATATATGAGGATGTATAAAACTAGCTTTATAATTAATAAGCTGCCATGTAAGACGAGTAGAATTGATACTGATGGTCTACATTAAACATACAAAAAATGATTTGTGTTTTCCGACCTAATAAATTATGTTAAATACATCTTAACACATGTTAAGATACATTGAAACTAAAATAGAAGCCGACATTGGAACATTATGTTTTCATTTCATTAACATCATCGCCATTTAAATAAAGGAATGTATACATAAACGAGTTTGCGATACATCAAAAGTTATATTTTTAAAACTTAACATACTTACAATTGTCTCTCTTCCTTTTCCCTGAAAGGAGAAATACATCAATCAATAGTTAAACGAGTACGGTGTATGTGATAAATTGGAGATGCATATGCACGCGGAAAGAAGGGGTTTGTTGACGCACATAAAGTCATATAATAACTCGTGCATAACAAAAAGGGATAATACGATGATTGAGTAATGTCCACAATTGGTTGTTTCTCTGACATCGGAGATAATAAATTATTGTTATCGAAAATTAAGTTTCGAAAACAGTTAAAAAAATATAGAATGCATATAATTTAATAATTTAGAAAGCATGCAACATGATCGGGACAGGTAGATATGTTGTATACAAATCTTTAATTTAGCGGTTCGTAAAAAGACGATTATCAAGATTCAATATGTCCGGTTAACCAAATAGTATGGTTGCCGGTACAAAAAAAGTTTCTTCAGAATAAATTAATTCCAATCAATTATAATTGAATATATGTACTATTACAAAGCCTACTGCATACGTAAATGTTTATAATAATAACAGTTTAACTGTAGAATACTAGAAAATAATCATTGAGAACTCTACTATTGTCAAAGAATGTGGTATGCAGTTGCACAGAGATGTGACTTATCAGCAAGAGTTGATGCTATTGGGTAAAGTTAGATATGCGACAACCATATCAATGGACTAATTGACTAAGGTCAAAATTATATAAAACATTTTTTGAAAACTGTGCAGTTTATTCAAAATACATCACCCTGTTATCATATGAAAATTTTGCGCTGAAATATGTACTGTACGTCACACATACTTCGCAAATATAAACGCCAAATGAACCTGCCGAATTTATATCGTATATTCAACAATATACATGAACTAGTTTAGAGGCATGGATAATACTTACATTTGCTATTCATCAGATATATATCCTTGAACGTCGGCATAGTTTTATAAAAAATAGGCACTGATGCCTCGGCTCGGTTACAAGAATCATAGTAATACCAAAAGGTAAATGCAGTTTTTAGTGTGTCTTGCAGTTTCGTAAATGCAACCTTAACAGTATAATTACACTAAATACTTATTGTTTTAAAACAGTTTAGAATAATTATAAATTATTATACACATATTTTCGATGATTCTCCGTAGAGAAACGTACTCTATAAAAAGAGTTAAACAATTAAAACAAAGTTGGTGGAACACCGATAGAGGTCATTTCCCGTATAATTTATTATATTGGTTCAGATTACTTGATTAAGAAAATGCTCACATTTTTAAATGATCACATACATAAAAGTTGCATCTTAAAATTGTTTTATTTTCAGGACGTTTTTGATATTCTAAGAAACATACGTAACGTTAGCTAGGGTAAATAAAACATTATTTATTTTGGTCATTAAAAACTAATTTCATGAATTTACTTTTGCATTCTTCCAATTTCCCACAGCTTGAATTTTTTCGCTGATCAATTTATTAATACTCATACAAACACACTTCCAGTATCTATGCAAGGATAAAGCAACAATAAATATCTACACATACCAAAGATATATTTGGAATTCCCCCATATAAAAATATACTTATTACGTGTAAGTTTACCCCACTCGCTCTTTATTATAGTCTGCGAACATATACAATGTATGCTTAAGTTTAAGTAAAAGCACTTTAAATGGCATATTTTTAGTTCTAAAGCAGAATTGTTATTCCACTTCAAACAAACGATCTGATTAAAGTGATATAAACAAACCAAACTGGTTTGATAATATATGTGAAAGTGCCATGGATTGTTGTGTTCATCATAGGATAAACATTGGAGGTCCGATAGAGCTTATACATGTAAGAGATATCAGTCACAATTGCAATTGTGTACAATACACGCAAATACGCTTGTTGTGATACCCTGTTTCAAACGAATTCCTTTTTGTAACGAACTATATTTTCAACAGTAGTGCGATTCGATTTCAATCATGACCATGTACTTTTTTACATATCAGACATTGGACTTATAGAGTGAGCATTTGTGAATCTAGAAATCACTCAATCTACGAGGTGCGGTTTCGAACACTAAACAGTTCATGCCGTAGGTCCTATTGACCGCAGTTTATAATATATACATATGAACTGTCGGTCTTTGATTATGTAATATCTTATCCGACACAACGCTTTTTACATTCGTATGCAAATAGATTAACTTACGATCTCACCGACTAACTCACCGACTGACTCACCGACTGATTTTCTGACTGACTCACCGACTGACTCACCGATGGTCTACATTAAACATACAATAAATGATTTGTGTTTTCCGACCTGATAAATTATGTTAAATACATCTTAACACATGTTAAGATACATTGAAACTAAAATAGAAGCCAACATTGGAACATTATGTTTTCGTTTCATTAACATCATCGCCATTTAAATGAAAGAATGTATACATAAACGAGTTTGCGATACATCAAAAGTTATATTTTTAAAACTTAACATACTTTCAATTGTCTCTCTTTCTCTGCCCTGAAAGGAGAAATGCATCAATCAATAGGTAAACGAGTACGGTGTATGTGATAAATTGGAGATGTATATGCACGCGGAAAGAATGGGTTTGTTGACGCACATAAAGTCGTATGATAACTCGTGCATAACAAAAGGGATAATATGATGATTGAGTAATGTCCACAATTGGTTGTTTCTCTGACATCGGAGATAATAAATTATTGTTATCGAAAATTAAGTTTCGAAAACAGTTAAATAAATATAGAAGACATATAATTTAATAATTTAGAAAGCATGCAACATGATCGGGACAGTATTATATGTTGTATACAAATCTTTAAATTAGCGGTTCGTAAAAAGACGATTATCAAGATTCAATATGTCCGGTTAACCAAATAGTATGGTTACCGGTACAAAAAAAGTTTCTTCAGAATAAATTAATTTCAATCAATTATAATTGAATATATGTACTATTGCAATGCATATTGCCTACGTAAATGTTTATAATAATAACAGTTTAACTGTAGATTACTAGATAATAATCATTGAGAACTCTACTACTGTCAAAGAATGTGGTATGCAGTTGCACAGAGATGTGACTTATCAGCAAGAGTTGATGCTATTGGGTAAAGTTAAATATGCAACAACCATATCAATGGACTAATTGACTAAGGTCAAAATTATATTAAACATTTTTTGAAAACTGTGCAGTTGATTCAAAATACATCACCCTGTTATCATATGATATTTTTGCGCTGAAATATGTACTGTACGTCACACATACTTCGTAAATATAAACGCCAAATGAACCTGCCGAATTTATATCGTATATTCAACAATATACTTGAACTAGTTTAGAGGCATGGATAACACTTACATTTGCTATTTATCAGATATATATCACTGAACGTCGGCATTGCTTTTTTAAAGAATAGGCACTGATGCCTCGGCTCGGTTACAAGAATCATAGTAATACCAAAAGGTAAATGCATTTTTTAGTGTGTCTTGCAGTTTGGTTAAAATGTAACCTTAACAGTATAACTACACTAAATACTTGTTGTTTTGAAACAGTTGAGAATAATTATAAATTATTATACACATGATTTCGATGAATCTCCGTAAAGAAACGTACTCTATAAAAAAGAGTTAAACAATTAAAACAAAGTTGGTGGAACACCGATTGAGGTCATTTCCCGTATAATTTAGTAAATTGGTTCAGATTACTTGATTAAGAAAACGCTCACATTTTTTAAATGATCACATACATAAAAGTTGCATCTTAAAATTGTTTATTTTCAGGACGTTTTTGATTTTCTAAGAAACATACGTAACGTTAGCTAGGGTAAATAAAACATTATTTATTTTGGTCATTAAAAACTAATTTCATGAATTTACTTTTGCATTCTTCCAATTTCCCACAGCTTGAATTTTTTCGCTGATCAATTTATTAATACTCATACAAACACACTTCTAGTATCTATGCAAGGATAAAACAACAATAAATATCTACACATACCAAAGATATATTTGGAATTCCCCCATATAAAAAATATACTTATTACGTGAAAGTTTACCCCACTCGCACTTTATTATTGTTTGCGAACATATACAATGTATGCTTAAGTTTAACTAAAAGCACTTTAAATGGCATATTTTTAGTTCTAAAGCAAAATTTATATTCCACTTCAAACAAACGATCTGATTAAAGTGATATAAACAAACCAAACTGGTTCGATAATATATGTGAAAGTGCCATGGATTGTTGTGTTCATCATAGGATAAACATTGGAGGTCCGATAGAGCTTATACATGTAAGAGATATCAGTCACAATTGCAATTGTGTACAATACACGCAAATACGCTTGTTGTGATACCCTGTTTCAAACGAATTCCTCTTTGTAACGAACTATATTTTCAACAGTAGTGCGATTTGATTTCAATCATGACCATGTACTTTTTTACATATCAAACATTGGACTTATAGAGTGAGCATTTGTGAATCTAGAAATCACTCAATCTACGAGGTGCGGTTTCGAACACTAAACATTTCATGCCGTAGGTCCTATTGACCGCAGTTTATAATATATACATATGAACTGTCGGTCTTTGATTATGTAATATATTATCCAACACAACGCTGTTTACATTCGTATGCAAATAGATTAACTTACGATCTCACCGACTAACTCACCGACTGACTCACCGACTGACTTTCTGACTGACTCACCGACTGACTCACCGATTGTGAATCGAACACACAAAGAACTACTAAAAAGGTGGCGGCGGGACTGTAGTTCTTTTTCCTTGTTTGATCTTTGTAAACTCCTCAGATAAGCAACTGCTTCGGATGAAATTCTCGTCAAGCGCGTTCTCGGTCCTGGCAAACTTCGGCGCGTCAGTTCTGTCACATTATCTTTCACAAAGTCTTGAACACCATGCCTTGCCAATTACTTCAATTATTGTAATTCACTTTCATTAATAGACAAAAAACCGGCAAGGTATATATAACAATATAAAATTAATCTGAACAAGTGTATCTACGTTATATGGGTACATACGCAAAGATGTAAAAACATATATTAGTGTTCTATTCATACATGAATTTTATTTTTAGCTGAAATAATAATGTTTTTTAAACATTAATTACGATTTATTTCCAAGTGTACATTTCTATATATTATATTCATTTACTCTAATTGCATGCTAGATTGTCGTCAATATGAAAAACTATTATTTGGAGTGGTCGTTTTTTGTTATATTACGTAACAGAGGCCCCATAAATAATTAATTAGTTATAACTTTAGTTGATATTTGTCTGAAAACTGTCTTGTTATTGACTTGTAACGAATACTTCAACAATGAAACTTAAAATTACATATACATCGTTTGAAACCGGCAAGGTATATAAAATATATCTGAACAAGTATGTATCTTCGTTATATAGGTTTACATGCAAAGATGTAAAAAATATATATATGTTCTATTCATACATGATACTTGCCTTAAAACCATTCTATAAGCTCCTATCCGATAGAAAACAACAAAATCAATACTGTTCAATGATATTATTTTGGATGTCTCAGTTAAGCGATTTGGGACACCGATAAACGTATACAGGATAAACTTGCAACATGAGACCGGTAAGTCTTATAAACAGCATGCTTGACAAAAATGGAGCTTACAAACGCGGTCGACTGGCCGAAGAAAAACTGAGTTAAAATCCTCTTTCTAGGGAAAACTCAGAAACCCCTGCCTGTTTGTCATCCAGATTTTCAGGATTTGTCTCGTACCACTAGATGTCGGGCCTCATCACCCGTAAGCTCTTTTACAATTAGGAATAAAATACATATCATTTATATGATTCATGTACACGTACTATAACAAGTCATACAAGTGTCAATTACAACGCTATGTATACAAGTGAGAACAAAACGATCATTCATATGATGAAATTGCATAATAACAGAAAACTTTCACCTTAAACATTTGCTGGTAAAATTTTACAATCATTTGTATCGATGTTAGCGTATCGGGCTCCTAGAGCTGAATGCCTTTACATTATATGCGCACGAAATATTCGTGCCTATTAACCACTCGTGCATATAAAACGCCACCTGGCGGTTATTCCATTACAAGGGAAAGAAATTTTCTTCTAATTCGTTTCACTCAAACGCAGAAAATAATATTTATTTTCAGCTGAAGTAACAATGTCTTTTTTTTAGATCAATTATGATTTATATCCATGTGTATATTTTTATATATTTTATTCATTTACTCTTAATGCATGTCAGATTGTCGTTCAATATGAATACTTATTATCTGGAGTGTTCGTTATTTGTTATATTAGCCAGCTTATAAAGACGAATGTTGGCACTTCATAAGTTATTAAGACCCTACACCTAATAGAGGGCCAGTAAATAATTAATAAACTATAATGTTAGTTGCGATTGTTCTGAAAATCTATCTTCCTTGCCTTGTAACGAATATTGCCATAATCGATCTTGAAATTATGTATTATTATATTTTAAAATTGATTATAAAAAGGATGTTATTCACACGATATGAATGATATGCTGCAACGTAGTCAATAATGCGTCAATAATTCATTTGAAATATTTAAGGAATGAATTGCGGGGTTGATGTCATTATCGGGGTATGAACGCAATTGGGTTGGTCAAAGTACGCGTGGAGTCCTTCGGACTCCACACACATTGACTAACCCAATTGCGTTTATATCCCCGATAATGACATCAACCCCGCAATTCATTCCTGATATTTACACCACTAGTTCATTATTTCATTCAAGAAATGTTTGTTGTTTCCTTTATTTCATTTAAGAAAACCTTTCAGTAATCCGTTCTTACCCATTCTGTAAATAGAACGACCCGACTATAACCGGATTTTTTTTTTCAAATGACGTCACAATAACGCGGGAAAAGATCAACCACTTGAGATCACTTTAAAACGTAAAATTGAAACACTTCTGGTACCAATATATTTAAAATATGATAAACTAACACTTTTAAAAATGTTGATCTATATTTTACGGCACCTGCAGACACAATACAACCAATAACAAGATCAATAGCTTTCATGTATATTGTTATGCAATAAATTACGATCCGAACATTTCCGGAGATGTTGCGTTCATCGATTGATGAACGCAATTGCCGAAAGGCAGTTCATTTAAGGAATTAAAGTTGAAGTGTAAATATATAATAATAATAGTCAACTATTAACCATTTCAGAAGGTACAAGGAAATTACCAAAACAGCATTGAACGATAAACACATCTACTAAAACATACTATCAACGCATATATACCACACCCATCAACATTAACACCAATGCACGAGGGTATATCCACTTTTGAACGAACAGTGAAACAGGACATCAGTCGAATTAGATTACCTGGAATTTAAACTAGGTAACATGCACACGTCAACACACATTGGCAATCGGTTATCAATAGTTACAAATCATAATATAATCTTCATATTCACTCTCTCATTGAAGATATAGTTGTTTATCGGCGAATAGTTAAATAATTAGAGTTGATGTTTTGACATGAATGATATGAATGAACTGAATAATCAATATTGATATGTTCGATTAAAGTGATTATTTTTGGTGAAATGAATATATTTTCTGAATGTTTTAAAATTCCTTTAACATAATCAAAATGGTTTTTAGAAAACAAATGAGAGTTTTAGCAATAGTAAATGGTAGAAAAATGCATTCATCTAATGACTTCACTTGATGAAATTTACTTTGTACACCTTATTTAATCAGAAAATAATTTAAATATTTTGATTAAAATGCCTGCGCATTCCAATTGACTGCGCTCAATAATGTTAAGATTCTCTACATAAATTTCATATTGGATATTTACTTTGTTACAAATCGTCCTTTTATATCAATCCAAAATGACGATTCAACGATTTTCCTTAGCTGTCATTCATTAGTTTATACATGTTGAATATATAGCCGAATCCAAGACATGTTTCAATTGTTGTATAAATGCAGACTACTAGGTTAATGCCGCTGATAGAAACAGTTAATCTGGCAAGGTGGATAAATAAATCGGGAAATTTAATGTGAGCCTTTAAGAAAAGAGACAAGTGTGGTTGTTTTTTCACACTACTGACACAGTACTTAAATGAGCTTGTGAGTGTACATAAACGTTGAACGACACTTTTATTATCAATGCATGTATATTTTTTTTCGCAAATTACATGTATCGATTAAAGATCACGAGTATGTAATTAATCGCCACATTTTCTATGGGTTTAATTTATGACGATATTATTTTTCGGAACTGCACTGGCAAATATGGTGTTATTAGTAAGATGTGTCATTTACCACAGACATTGAATTAGCTCTCGTTGATTGCTACTTATGTTTCAGCATTTGTCAGGATAAGTGTACTGAATTTCTAATCAGTGCCATTATCATGCATAGTGTTTGGATTTTCTGGGCGAGTGATTCTCGTGGTTATTAGCCGGCGGACTATTGGTAAGATTTCGGAGCACTGTTTGTGTTTCCCGCTGTCATTTCAGAACAGGAAAGAAGTGAGTTTTCGCGGTCACATGCCCAACCGACTGAAAAATACACATCATGTGGTCAACAAACCAAATAAACCAAAATGCTCCCGGCACCATATTATTAAATCGATTTGATAAATAAAAAAACATTTTGCTTCACTTTTTAAAGGTTACTGGTTATTTTCATAGTTACAAAAATAAACATCCTGATTTAGAGTCAAACAATACAATTCCACGCTCATTCGGTTTAATATTATTTCGAATACCACAAAAAAGAGAGATTTCAAATGATTTTTAAGGAGGAACTTATTCGGCACTAGAGTGGCCAGTATGGATACTTTTTCATTTGTTTGATCACAATTGTTTAATCTACGTTAACTTCATCCTAGACGTATCAAACACACTGAAAACAGATGTGTTGCAATCGTAAACCTTCATGTAAAAATGAAATCATATGTTTAATACTACATATTAGTAAACGACAATAATTAGGGATCTATATTCTTAAATACTTTAAATAAAGGAAAACTATGCTAGAATGTGCTACAGGCATATAATTTATGAAGCAGCTATTACCCAAATGAACAATGGATTTGCGCTTATGTGTAAACTTATTTCAAATGGAATCATTTGAGCAATGATGTAAATATGACCTTTCCGACTTGAACATGAACATAAAAAGGATAAATTTTTTGTGCATTATAACAAACGTTAAATAAGGATTTTTTTTTGGTATCCATGACAAAGCCAAAATGCAGACTTGACTCAGGTCAAGATTATTTCAAAAAATTTAATAAAAAAATACCATATTTTCATATAATACACCATTTTTACACGCGCTGGTGTTGTGCTAAAATGTCTAAATAACTGTTTCAACACCATATCAAACTCTTAATTAATGGTGGTAATTTGCGATAATTGTATTTTTACTGTATCAAGGGAACATATGTGTGTTGTCATGGATACCAGAAATATGTATATTCAGTGTTTGTAAATGTACACTCCTTTCCTATCATTAGTGTGGAAGTGGATTGCATTGAATTTCATTGATACTAATTTAAAAACATCTTGAAAGTTATATCGCCTTTTTATTCTAAAACTCCATGTTAAATGTTTCCGAACTTGCCTTGTACATTCACTTATATACATTTTTAAATGTATGTTATTTTTTATATATTTTTTTCTGCAGCATACAGAAAAGAAAACATTATTCAGTTTCAATTATAGAGTGTCTGTGGAGTGTAGATGTAAAAGGAGAAGACAAGTCCTGTTGATTCATACCGTCCCAAAGTTCCAAAAATCCTACACCCATTTATTTATATCTGAGTAACGAATATTTGGTCATTTACTTTTCAAACGATTGTATGATATAATCATATAAAGCAGAAGGCATTGATGGAAACAAACAAATCTTCATCAATTATGTTAAATATGAATTTATCGAAGTCATTTGAAACGGCATAATTCGTATCATGGGCATTTGACTGGTATTAGGAGCATTGTAGGTATTTAACTTGTATTGACATCAAGACAAATGAAATGGTAGATTGAGGCTTTAATGTATATGAATATGTTCTTGACAATGATTGGCTATTTTGACAAAAAACTTTGTAACCTCAAATACGTTAGTTGACCCGTTTCTATATTCATATCGATGTTGAAATCAATATCCCTTTTAGACGATATTTCCAGTAAAATATAAATATTGATGTCAGTCATAACGACTTGACATGATCATGGTTTTAAATCTCTAGAGAAATTGTTTCCTTGTTCCTATATAACTTAAAATGCCTTCGTTTCCCTTTTTCTATAATAATACGTATCAGTGTTTAAATAAGTTGACTTATGTACCATTAATTTTACCGAATCGTTTAAAATCAATTCAAAGCCAAGACACGTTATAATGTTTCTAAAGCTTCCGAAACAAATTTGCGTAAATCAAATTGAATTGTTATGGAACGCTAAGAGAAATGTTTATGAAAATTGTTTTTTTTCTGGCTGTTGTCATTGTTTGAAATGCTACATTTAAGAGATGGCATGATGGCTTTATTATAGAAGTGGGGTTTTTTAACATAAATTAATCAGACGCAGGCTTACTGCGGGACAAATATCGATACATTGTTTGTATTGTAATTGCAACGACATATAATATTACAACGAGTCCCAGATTAAATTATCAATTATGCAAGCTTTTATGAACGTCTTTCATGTTTCAATGTAAACGAATTTGATGAAGAAATAGCTGGTATTTCATCAATCACTACATATGGATTGATGACATCATTGACATGCTTGACTCAGGTCAAAAATATGTTTACGTTTCCTGACATAATGTAAAAAAATTCAACATGATTAAACCATTTCTTCACTTGATAGTTTGCCTTGAATTGGCTACGTGGGCACACTTTCCTCGCATATCTAAGCACCAAACCAACCATATTCTGGTTTAATCCTGCTGTTAATATATTTGGAGATAACTTACCTAGTTTGATATGCCTCCATGGCATATATGTGTGTTATTACAGATACCAGAAATTATTAAAAAAACGTTTGAAATCATACACCATAGTTTATCCATCATATGAAGTTCCCGAACACTTCGTACAAACAACGAAATACATTAACAATTTACAAAAAAATAACGTTCCTCTCATTAAGCTTAAAAGAGAAAACAACCCGGCAATCGTTAGTTATTATCTGAGGCCCTCAGTTAGTGAACTGTATATATACATGTACAAGGGCAGGACCAGTGGTGCGTAATTATGATGTAGATAAATATCTCTTTACACGGCATTGGTATTTATGATACATTTAAGCTATCGTGTCAAAGTGATACTTGATAAACTTGATGAAGGTTTTTATACAATCCCATTTTTGTCAGAGTGTGTTGATGTTTTTTTAAGCCATATGTCTGCTACAATGATAACGCTAAAATAGATGATTTTTATGAATAGGAACAGGATGAGACACTAAGTACACCTTTAGCAAGTATACCACCAGGTTTGACGGTAATCTAATTCACTCTTTTTTTAGGAAGAGATATTTCAACATATATGCATATGTTAGCATGATGAACTTAGGCGATTAACTAAGATGATGTAGAATTTGTAAAACTTCAACGTTTTATTTATTGTCTGTAACTTATTACCGTCGAAGCATGACTGCGTTCTTTAACATTTGACATTTAAGCACGGTTTTGTTTATTACGTATTCCCGCATTACCATGGTAACGTTCATAACGTTTTCTCTTTTTATGATATATATGTTCTTTACGCATTATATTATTTACACAGTAACGTTTATAACGCATTTGCATTTCCGTTTAAGTATGGTAACGTGCATCGTATCCTCTCGTAATAGCATGGTAAGGTTTATTGTGTCTTCTCGCAATAGAATGGTAACGTTCATTGTGTATTATCACAATAACATCGTAACGTTCATTGTGTCTCCTCGCAATAGCATGGTAACGTTCATTGTGTATTATCGCAATAGCATTGTAACGTTCACTTTGCTTCTCGCAATAACATGTAAACACCAGCACTTCCAATGATATTTCATGTAGCTTGTTCAGATGGAAAAGGTTATTTACATATGTTTTTAATTATATTGAGTGCTTGTATGATTAACATACTTAGAGTATAATTAACATCTCACAATGTACGAAGCATCCGGGAGATGCAATGATTACATATTTTTCTCATTCAAGGATGTGTACTTATTGCAAAAATAACACATATCGGATGGCATATTCAATGCATACGTCATTATGAATTTATTTAACACAGCTTTAAACAACTTTAACATGTATTTTAAAACAAATATCAAATAAATCAAAACTGGAGAACGAAATATCGGGCTTGCATTTAAACAGTAAAGATCAAAGTAAATTTTAAATTTAAACATACTATCTTTATTTATTTATTAGAATCGTTTTAAGTGTATGAAGCTAATGCAGTACTACATGAAATACGTTACGATATATTCCTTATGTTTAAAATGAAGAAAAAAGATAACTTACTCTTGTTCTGTCATAATCCCAAACCTGAAAAGAGCCAATAAAACAACATCAGTTGATTAATAAGTATCATATAAATGTACGTGAAATGACAGTATTGGTAATGTGAAATTATTGTGGCTTTTTGGTATAACCTGATTTATATGCAGTAATAAAAACTAATTGACTGACTGACTGACTGACTGACTGACTGACTGACTGACTGACTGACTGACTGACTGACTGACTGACTGACTGACTGACTGACTGACTGACTGACTGACTGACTGACTGACTGACTGACTGACTGACTCACTCACTCACTCACTGACTGACTCACTGACTGACTCACTGACTGACTCACTGACTGACTCACTGACTGACTCACTGACTCACTGACTCACTCACTCACTGACTGACTCACTGACTGACTCACTGACTCACTGACTCACTGACTCACTGACTCACTGACCGACCGACCGACCGACCGACCGACCGACCCACCGACCCACCGACCGACCGACCGACCCACCGACCGACCGACCGACCGACCACGGTATATTAAATTATGTTCATTGGTGGAAATATTTGCCAGTGATAGGGAAAACTGAACAATGTGACATCTTAAAAATATCTATTCATACATATACAATGATCACTTTGGGTTGTTTTATTCCATTGGCGACCTGGTTTGATTCATGCAATTCAAAGCAAGTAACAATTTATTCGTATAATGTATTTCAAACGGATACAACGTCAAACATGATTACTTCATATTTTTAGGATATGTTTAGATAAAAAACAATTGTCAAAGACGACCTAAGAGAAACGTCATGTAAATATATTTTGTGAAAGGAAATATAAAACACTTTGCTACAATTTAGAATTATTATCAAAGTGACCGCTGACCAGCATTTTATCTTGTTCATACGTCCACGAATGCGAAGTGTATCTAGTAGTTCGTTACAAATGCATATTGAGTAATAAAAATATGTACAGTGCTAGTCATATGTTCTGTAAACGATTTTTATTTAAGAGAAAAAGTAGATCAATTAGTAAAGTAACGATTGAAATGCTGTATTTATATATAAGTATCAGTTTACGTAAACGTTGATTGAATTGTGTGGAAACAAATGGTTGGTCCTCAACATATCTATTAAAATATAGCTGAATTGTGTTTGTCTAATTTCGATTGATCATTTTCATACCACTGCCTGCACAAAAACTTGATGATTTCCCAACTCGAGTCAGTAAGAACGTCGACCTACTAAGTGAAACGTCATGAAAATAATATTTGTGAAAGGAAATATTAAACACTTTGCTCTTTTTTAGAAATATTATCCAAGTGACAGCTAACCAACATTTTTCTTGTTCATACATCCGTGGTCGGCTCCACGAATGCGAAGTGTATACTATAGTTCGTTTAATGCATATGCATATTGAGAAAAGAAAATATGTAAAGTGCAAGTCATATATTTTTGTAAACGATTTCTTTTTTAGAGAAAAAGTAGATCAATTAGTAAAGTAACTGCGCACTGTGCAAAAAAAACCCGAAAACGTTGAATGAATTGTGTGGAAACACATGGTTGGTCCTCAACATATCTACTGAGATATAGCTGAATTGTGTTTCTTTAGTTTCGTTTGATAATTTCCCTACCTCTGCCCGCACAAAAGCTTTTATGATTCGCAAACTCGAGTCAGTAAAATCATATTGCAAACGTGTGTAAGCCTGTACATAGTCGTACCACAGAAGCTTCAACAACTGCAAAGACAACCCGGTCATGGTAAAGATTTCGGACACTTATGTTAATATCAAAAGAATCAAAATGTCTAGCCTGCAATGTTTCTAGAAAGTCATATGTACAAATAGTGAATTTCTGATAATTAAACCCCTCTAGAACAGTTTGGTGCTTTACTTCGTTAACGCACATATGCCTTTTTAAACATGTTTACCAATTATGATTGTCTTTACCGAAATGCTCCTTATCTTAAATTATTTTTAATCAGCCATTCAAAAAGACCGGACATGGTTAATAATTTCTATAGCGGCAAATTAAAATAAACGATGTACTCAATCATTTTACTATCAAAACACAATTAAGACCGCACGACATGCTCATAGTCTCATTGCCTTGTGAAATGTTAACGACACCTTAGCAAGGTCAACGTTTATGTGTTTAAAAAACACACACAAAAAAATACACATGTTTAATTCCTATAGTAAGAAGTTTCGATATGGCTGCCAATTTAAACGTAAGTATATTAGCCAGTCCTAAATTGCAACATCATGTCCTTCCATCAATAGTGTTGTAAGCTTGTAACACAGAACTTCGCTAAGATATATTCGGCAAAAAGAAAACAAAACATGCAAACATTAACATATTCTCATGAGTGTTGGGTGGATATAATAACTACTGATATACATGCACAAGAGCAGAAAGGTTGCGTGCCCTTTCTTAAGTCGTAAAATGTATGTATTGGGATTTTGTATATCGTACGCAAAGTATTTGTGTTTTCATTCGTTATCAATCAAAGGTCATTTCAACTGACTTAAGCACACTAGTCAACTAGAGTTAACTCAATATTCAATTGATATTTATCAGCTTACATTTAAGTTAAAGCATGTGAAAACTTAATATAACTACATGTAGACACACGTATAAAGGGATGGATTTATGGCGGTTCTAAAACGGTTTGGCATTTTTTATTATACACAAAATAGGTATGGGAATGTGGTTAGTTCAAATAATATACATTTTAAAATAGAAACAACAACATAAAATAGTTTATCAAGTTGAATTATTTCAACTTATGAGCAATATACACAGGTAAGGTAAAAAACACTATTTGACAACTAATCAAATTCGTCTCAAAGTTATCCGGGTCATTACAGTTAAAAACTTATTTTCAGTACATTAGGTCTTGAGTAATTGCGGCAATGTTAATATATTTCCTGACCGGATTAACAAGTGGTCTTTTGAATGATAGTGCAGTTCGTCATCAATCTTGTTAAGATTACTAAAAGTACACTTTCCTCTATTGACCAGTAGTACCGCATTTAGTTTTCACCTACCAACTTTGACAGGAAATGTATGGTTGCTCACTTATTATTATGGTTTAACTGTACTATTTAGAGGATATTTTCCAAGTTTTGATAAAAACATGAAACTTGGAGTAATCCGCCTAGTATATGTAATCCGGCGTAAAAAATACAATGATGTTGCTCAAAGAAATCAATGTTTTCAAAGCAAAATACTTTACATCCGTATGATAGAATGGGAACAAAGGTATCATCAAAAAGCTGTCCAAAGGTAAGTCTAGGTTAATAGTTATTTTAAAAATTAGTGGACTTTAAACCTGTTTAGGATAACAACATTTATATGTAAAGTCTGACCTGTGGTCGGGACAATAATATAATATTTAAAATTACAATTTTGGCAAGAAGTGGTTAGCTCACGAAGTTTGCCGATATTGTATCTTGCCATTTAATTTATTCTTTTGTATGTATTTCTGATACAAAACAGTCAAGATTAAAATTCCGAAATATATTTATTCCAATCATTTCGAGAGAAAATGTTACATTGTTTATACATCACTTATTACATTTTTATGTTACGGTTGCAATTATGAAATGACATCTCCGATTATTGCCGTTAATAATTCATTTTAACGTTTTAGTACTTGCGTGTTTGATGTAATCTCATTGATACCGATATACAACATGATTTGAACATTCATTCATCTTGGATCAGTTTGCAACACTAAGTAATACATACGAAACATTCACTAGTTTTAAAATTCAAAACGATCGATCTGATGTTGTTAAAGGTAAGGAATGATAAATAATATTCAAATTTAGTTGATCTTGAAACAGCTCTTCCTTAATATTTCCTGTGGCTTGTTCGGATTAAAAAATATTTACAAACTTGTTTTAATTTGTTTGAGTGCTTGTTTCATTAACATGCATTGAGTATAATTTTATTCCTATATTTCCTGTGGCTTCTTCCGATGAAATGTTTATTTACATTCCTCTATTTGTAAGTATACACTTAATGACAAGTGAGGTATTGATATAATACACTCACTGGAAATAATATTGAAAACTAATCTAAAAATGCCAAATGTGAACAGAACACTAAGAACCTCACCGGAAGTAAAATCAACAACATTGGATTTCTTAATAGAATGCCATATTATATTTAGATCAGAATGAAATAAATCCCAGTGAATATCATATATATTTTACTTCGTTGGCTTTCTCGACGAATGAGAGAGCGTGTAATTATTGGCCATATGATATTGTTGCTAACATATTAATTTCCATTTAAGACACATTAAATACGGTATATGATATATTGAAATTGTGTATTAGATAAAGCGCAATGTAAGCAGTATGAGTATGCTGTTGTCATATTAAACGAATGTAATTGGTATGATGAAATTATGTTCTACACGCGTATTGACAAAACAAATTTTCCTAAATATATAAGTTAGTGCTATATTAATACGCTTTAAAATGCAGTAAACATTACAAAAAAGTCATCACTTACAAACTCTTGTTTGGATTTTAAAATCTAAACAATAGTACTGATAAACATTTCGATATAGTCAACGTTTATATTTGTTAGACGAGTGGGTGTATACGATTAGCTGGTGATGTATATGAACAATGAAAAAGGTGTTTTGTGACATTGATGAAAATATTTCAGTAATTACTTACAGAAATGCATTATATAAGATACAGAGCTAATTGATGACATTATATAAGCGGTTTTGACATTCTAAATAAAGTTAAATGCAACATAAATGTCCCTTTTTAAATAGTTTTGTTAAAACATACTTCTAATGTTTTGAAATTAAATTTACACATTTACTTTGCCAAATATACTGAATCAATATTGTTGAGTATTTGAACATTTGCATTGAAATCACCAAACTGTTGTTATTTTTAGACGCATGATGGCTTCCGTACAACAAACGCCATAGCGTTCAACCTACCGCCTCACAAGCACAACTTATTGTTATTTCACAATCAATTATGTAGTTTGACCCTGTCTCTATTTTGCAACATTCTTGTGTCTCACAGATTCTCTCTTAATTATTGCAATATCAAATGACTATACCTCCAAATACAGCAAAAGCAGTTTATGCAAAATTAGTTCCTGTGTGATTTAGTTTCTGGATTTAAATACTTTTAATATGTTTTTTTTTCAAGTTTAAATATTAGGGCGCAATATTTGAATTTTAAGTACAAATTGATGTACAAGGATGTTGAGATATAAACTTAAAGTAAATCTATACAATATATGCAAGAAAGCACAAACTAGCTGCATTAAATTGTAAACTGATTCTTCATCAAAATTGATATTTGTCGCTGTTAGAAAATGACGTGATTATGGCTTTCGTAGTAATGTTTTCAGACGCCTTAACAATCACAGAGTATAGGCCGATGACATACGTTATTTATCTAATAATGCATGATTCTTTAAACTATTGCCTAGCATTATAAGGTTTAATTCACAGTCTTACTTTTGTCAAATAAACATTATGTGCAAATGGTGTGTTATCAACCTTTATCTGCGACAATGATATTGCTGAATTATATGTTTTGCAGAAATACGAAAAAAATACATATTTAAAATCCGTCAAGTTAAAAAAAAACACATCATTTTAAAACAAAGAAATCAACAGTATGACAATTATCAAAAATTCCGGAAGTGTATGCACTTTTAAGGTATATATAGCATGGGAGAATTCTCCAATTTAATACGCCGAAAAAACGAGTGATATACGTTTACATAATGAACAGATTTTAACACTAAGTGGTAAACGATTTTAATATGTGTTTACGAAATATTGATAGTTTCCTAAAATCATTTTCATTCGTACTTGTAAAGAGGTTTAGGAATTTAACATAACTTGGTGTAACATAAAATACAGGTTTTATTAACGTTTTTCTCAGATTTAAAAAATCAGGACATTCTATTATATAGTGATTCGTCACCTATCGTTCTATTGCAACGCGTGCATTTTCTATTTTCGTCTTTCTGACTGACTGACTGACTGACTGACTGACTGACTGACTGACTGACTGACTGACTGACTGACTGACTGACTGACTGACTGACTGACTGACTGACTGACTGACTGACTGACTGACTGACTGACTGACTGACAGACTGACTGACAGACTGACTGACTGACTGACCGACTAATACCACTGTCTGACTGACTGACTGAATACCTGTCTGATTGAATGACTGACTGACTGACTGACTGACACACTGACTGACTGACTGACTTACACACTGACTGACTGACTGAGTGATTGACTGAGTGAGTGACTGAGTGACTGACTGACTGACTCACTGGCTGACTGACTGTCTGACTGACCGACCGACCGACCGACCGACCGAGAGACCGACCGACCGACCGACGAATGACTGACTGACCGACCGCCCGACCGAGAGACCGACCGACCGACCGACCAACCGACCGACCGGCGACTGACTGACTGACTGACTGACTGACTGACTGACTGACTGACTGACTCCCTGACTCACCCACTGACTCACCCACTGAATCACTACCTTACTAACTCACTGTCTCACTGACTGACTCACTGACTGACTCACTGACTCACTGACTTACAGACTTACAAACTGACTAACGGACTCACTGACTCCCTGACTCACTGACTCACTGACTCACTGACTGACTCACTGACTGACTCATGGACTCATTGACTCAATGACTCACTGACTCACCTACTGACTCACTGACTGACTGACTCACTGACTGACTCACTGACTGACTCACTCACTGACTGACTCACTGACTGAATCACTGACTGACTGACTGACTGACTGACTGACTGACTGAATGTCTGACTGACTGACTGACTGACTGACTCACTCACTCACTCACTCACTCACTCACTCACTCACTCACTCACTCTCTCCCACCCTCACTCACTCACTCACTCACTCACTCACTCACTCACTCACTCACTCACTCACTCACTCACTCACTCACTCACTCACTCACTCACTCACTCACTCACTCACTCACTCACTCACTCACTCACTCACTCACTCACTCACTCACTCACTCACTCACTCACTCACTCACTCACTCACTCACTCACTCACTCACTCACTCACTCACTCACTCACTCACTCACTCACTCACTCACTCACTCACTCACTCACTCACTCACTCACTCACTCACTCACTCACTCACTCACTCACTCACTCACTCACTCACTCACTCACTCACTCACTCACTCACTCACTCACTCACTCACTCACTCACTCACTCACTCACTCACTCACTCACTCACTCACTCACTCACTCACTCACTCACTCACTCACTCACTCACTCCAGTACAGTACATATTAAGGGTCACACAGTAAAAAATTGGACCTCCAAAATTTAAGAAACTCTTCTCATCAATCGAAATGGCTATAGCAAAGATGTTTAAGTTACATCATTGTGAAGTGGCCCTCTACCAAGCTTGTACACATTGTGTCCCTGTTATCAAAACAATTCACGCAGTAGGTGCCACTTCTTTAATAATCATTAGTAAAAACTATTTTCTAATATTTTTGTCAATAGCTGCATAACTAGAAAATTCGTTGAAAATACTATGAAGTGTTAACTGCCCATTCCCTTAGGAGTATTTGTTTACGTGTATACACTTATACAAAAACAACTTTTAATATGATATTCTCACGGACTGCAGTAGCTAGAGTTAACTTTTATAGTATATGATATCCTAATGTTAAACGAGAATAACAGGGAATTTACGATGACAATTAAGTATATTGTTTTTGCTTTATGATATTAAAAACAAAATTTCACAGGGTAATAAACATTTGGAATGCTATTAATCAAATATTGTGTGCAACATTTGAATGATATTGGCCTAGGAGTAACACATATAAGATAAGTAATCAGGTAAGTATAAACGAAATTCACTGACCAAAAAAGATGTGCAATCTCGAATTGTCATTCTGTTTTGTATTGCGTATTTTTGCAACACCTGTTACTCTTTCAGTGAATCTGAATGAAGCTGAAACTTGGATTGATAACGCTATATACTTAACAGTTTTGTTTCTTATTCAGTTCCAATGAAGCAAACGCCTTTGGTTTTTAAATGTATGTAAGCACGTTTAAAGCACTACAGATATATACACTTGAAATACCACCATATCACTGCATGCTTCATTACTTTTAGCTACATTGTATTACGTCACTTTTAGTCTCTTTCCACTGTTTTACATTTAATTTATTTTTAGTAATTGTAGCCAGATATTTAGGCCGTTTGTTATTTTATTGTTTTTTTTTTTATAAAAATGTTTTTCTTTCAAAATTTATCATTTTCAACTACGGAAGATAAATTTAATCAATTTGCTACTTTTTATAACTCATGTATTGGATATAAACTACGAAATTTAGCACGAAAAGGATGTGAAAAAAGTATCATTCACATAAGTTTTATCTTCAAAGGATTTTTTTTTGTTGTTGAAAATTACCAGAAGTATTGGCAATTTTCTTTTGTTACGGAGCTTATTTATCTTCTGTAAAAACAGTCTGATTTTTTTTAAATCAATACAAAATTCAACGTAAGTTTACATACGGATATACACCGAAGTCAAGAACAAAGTTCAATAGTGTGAATCATTAAACAATAACACCATTTCATGTAGTTATTGTAAAACCATTTACATGTATTTATGGTCTTAGGTTAGTGGTTAATTAAAGCTGCTCGCACACAGATTGAACGTTTTGACGTTTAATTTTTATCTTTGAACGGGCCAATTAATGCGAAAATGCATGAAAACCAGTTATATAAGACTGCTGTAAAAATAAGATCACTGGTTTTTATATTTAAGTTCCAAAAATGATTTGTTATGCATTTAGTAACGGTTTAAGCCATTTAACATTAATTTGCGAATGGAAATATGAAACTCTGCGATCTGATCTTTTGTCAGCAATCTTTAATCATCGGTTTGCAGATATTTACGGAAAAACTGCTCTTTCCAAGACAAAAATTGAAAAAAGTTAAAAACGGTATTTATGTGAGAGTGTAGCTTTAAATTGGTTAAATTAATATTTAGTGGTAATTTACAAGAAAACTGATACGTGGTGATTATATGAAGTCAAAGAATATCATATAAAGAAGCCTTGAAACTTATCTGAATCATTTAAAGTGCAATCATTAGAATAAAGCTGCTACAACTTAAAAGCATAATTCAAGGAGCGGTAATAAAAAAAAAACAGAATCATTTAAAATTATAAAGCATCCTAACTTTTCCGGCACATGTTTAGCTTGATCGTTGTAACCACAAATGCTGTTACTAAAATGTCCCCAACATGTTTGACAGGTACGATTGCCGTTGCGTGTTAAAAATTGATATTTATTGTCACTCTTCTCAAAATAACGTGATTATGGTTTCCCCATTGACATTTAGACACTTTCACCATTACCGTGCACAGGCTGATGATATTCATGAGTTTTCTTTGAACCATGCCTGACTCGTTGAATAATTGCCAAGCATTATGAAGTTAACGTTAAATAATTATTTTATCAGATGTTCATTATGTTTGAATGGTGTTTACCAACCTTTATCTGGTTAAATTATATTGCCGAATTGTATAATATGCAGTATTACGAACAGATTTTACAAACATACATTTATGTTTTCCGTAAATCTGTGAACGTATATATAACTAATAAAACCCTCATTTTTTCCAAAAAATGCTCTTTAACATAAAGTTTTTTTATGTCTGTTTTATGCCCAAGTTTCTGTGGCTGCAGCAAAACAGTAAATGAAGATATTTGAGAGTGTTTTTTTGTTTTATAATATTTGTCACATTAAATATTAGTGTATGTGGAATAACTTTCCATTTCCATGTTATGCGTCATCTTGTTTGTGTCTTAAAATTAATCAGATAAAACTTAAAAAACAAAATATGTGTTTTGTAAAAGTCCGTTTAAGACCGATTTTGCAATACATTTTCATCCCTTGAATGGGCGTTTTTAATAACACAACGGTTAACACCAATAGTGTTATTTCTATGAATAAATGAAATCGAAGCTAGATTATTCATAACACTATATTCACGCGCCGACAAACATAAATAAACACCAACATATGAAAAAGGTAAGAAAAGCTTTGTCGGGGGGTCGGATGGGCAGTGGTAAGAGCATTAGAAAGGTAAGTGCAAACGGTATTCAATTTATACAATTCATTATGTATATTAACAGACTGTCCGACTGACAGAAGGACGAACTGTGTGACTGTCCGACTGACCGACCGACCGGCTGTATAATTGTTTTATTTTCATACGTTTAGTAAAATTTACATTGCACGATGAACTTCGATTCCGGGAGATGCAATGATTACATTCGTATCATCCAAACAGTGTTATTTATGCTTAAGTAACAAGTATCGGATGAAATATACAATGCAAATGTAACAAAGTACTTATTTAACATAGTTTTAAACTGTATTCGTGTAATACAGTTATCAGCCCGAAGACCAATGAATGTCCATTATATTTAAGTAAGGTATGCTCAAGCAAACAGAAAAATGAATGAAAACTGGATTATGAAATATCGAGATTGCATTTCAACAGTCAATTTCAAAGGAAATCCTTTATTAAAACATACTTTTTTCGCTATTCTATCGTAGTCGTTTCAAGTCAATTAAAATAAAGCAGTGTTACATTAATGACGTTATGATATATTCCAAGATTTTGGTATTGAAGAAAAAGACTTACCAATTCCAAATTGGATTATCCAGCCTGAAATTATAAAAAAAATCCAACATCAGTTGACATGGGATTAACTAATTGTTTATATGTATGTTCACAGGCAATAACGCGTCCTTAATTTCTTGATGATATGCGTTATCACAACTTGCATCACGATCAAACAACTTGTATGTCTTTTTAAATGAAATAAAAGGCGTATGTACAGAATATTGTGTTCAACAACTCCTTATATTGATACATCATAAAGTGTACATATAACTCAAATATCACGTTAAGCACTTATCTAGTTAAAAAAAAGAAACAAAAAGACGTTTGCATTTTTTTGACTGACTGACTGACCGACCGACCGACCGACCGACCGATCGCCCGCCCGCCCGCCCGCCCGCCCGCACTCCCATGTGCTTGAAACAAACTGATTGTGTTCCTTCAAATTTAAGAATTGCTAAAAAAAGGTTGCCTAAATTCGATTTCTTAATCAGTCATTCTTGTTTAATTTTGTTTTAAAGAAATGTTTTAAATTTAAAATAAAATGTTGTTTAATATCTTTTTTAAGATAACGTGACACTAAATGCTAATATATGATCATATTAAGTACAAAGTAACAACATGTTTAGGTATATTTACTCGACGTTCTTGTTTTCCTTTATTGTTGTGTATGAGTAGTAATTTAAGGTAGCACACCCATAATGGGCACCATTTCCAACTTTTATTAGCTTGATAATTTCTTAATGGGTATCATTTCCTGGATTTATAAACATAATTTAAAATAAATTAACCGTAAAAAATAACAATTTTATTTAAATTTAAAGTACCCTATCCCCATTTCAAAATTGTCGATAAACACGATAACATCCGAGAGACAAGAACAAATCTTTGTTTCATTTATTTATCAACATTTTGGAAATAATTTGATTTCAGAGTAACAAGAAACGTATTTACTTTCAGAAATAATACATTAGTGATCACAAATGTAATCAAACTGTACTGAAATAGCCATATGGTATTTCAATTATGTTTTGACCGCGTAAAATTGGAACATCGACGTTTAAAAGCCAGATCAACAAGTTCTAGAAATACGCATGACCTGTACTTTATTAAGAATTATCATTTATCGTTTGGGGACAATTTACCGCTAATTTAAATCAACATAAAGTTTGTAATTCACTTACACCTTTTTCAGCCGTACCTGCAAATTATAAAATCTTCACAGAACCTAATGTTTATGAGTAGAAATGTATTCAATTACTTTTTAATGAAATCCAATATAAACTTCTGTAAAAAAAATGTTAGCTAATGAAAGCAAGGAAGAAAACAAAATATACGTGCTTCTGGCTGGATTCGAACCGGTATCTTGAAACCCTCAAAAGATTTGTAGTCCTGTGCTTAACAACATAGGCTAAAGCATCTTTACAATCACATACCAATTAGCATGACTATGTACAGTGCAGGTCATATTTTCTTTAAAATATAATATGTATATAAGGTAACTGCAAACTGTCTACAGAAAAGCTTACGAAACGACGAAAACGCTGTATTCATATTTAAGTATTAATTCACATACATGTTGGATGATCTATGTGGACACCACATGGTTGGTTCTCAACATATATATTGAAATATAACTGAATGTGTTTGTTATTTTGTTGCGCTTGATCATTTCCGTCCATACTGCCCCCCCCCCCCCCAACTTGAATGTTTCGCAAACTTGTATCAATAATAAATCTTAATATTAAATGAGCAGTATTTGTATAATAAATGTTATTGTGCTTTTGTATATGTGAGATATTGTGGTAATTGTATACGGATATTATATTCTGCTTGCTTTTATGAAGCGCCTGGACGCTAATGGCGCAAATAAAAAATATAGTTGAAAATCCGTATTAGTAAACCCTTAGTGTTTCGCAGACGTTTACGACATAAATGTGTTTTTTCCGGTTTTAAAGAAACATCAGACACAGTCAACATGAAACAAATTCTTAAATGATACATAATGTGTTCGTTTCACTACAGTATATGTTTAGATGTTAAAACATGTTAGCAAAATAGGTTAAGAGAAAAAGGTTAAAAAACGTCGGATTTGCTGTGTACTATTATATATTGCAATATATCAATGTTCAAAGTGTATTTTAGTACTACGGAAGATATATTTGCCAAAAAAAATATGCTTTGAACAAACATTTTTTTTATGAAAGTCAAGAAACACGGGGATATATTTCAGTGATAGTGATAAATGATTTATTCATTGCGCTAAGCAGAATCTCTTATTGTCTTCTATAAATGTTCAAAGTGTAATGATTTTTTTCTCACGTTTATAGTCATGCCCTGGACTCATTTTAACTATTCATAATGTACAAGATGATATATTTTTTTTTAAATAAGTTCCCAAGCGTATTATACATTAAAAGGTTTACAAGTTTCATATGCATACGCAACTTTATATAAATTCAAATTGAAAAATGGGAGATAACTTTGCAAAAGAGTGCCACGTAGTTTACATTCCAACATAATTTGGTTCTATGTTTAAACTTTAATCACTTCCTATAATGGTGCCCGAGTTTTACTTCGGACAAAACAAAAAATATCTGATGCAGGGCTTGTATTGATTGTATATATTACATATTTTTAAAGATCTACTCTTATTCCCAAATAAGATTCAACAATATTTATACAATTATTTCAATATACCAAAACGGATACATAAATGTCAAAAACAATATGTTTTTGTTAAAGAAAATTGAGTTAAATTTGAAAGAAAGGTGCAGTATAAACCGTATTTCCATCTTATGACACGAAAGTCAATCACAGTATTAATTTTTACATTCACCAGTCATTTAATATATGTGCGTTTTTAGCGATTAAATGCACGGTTATAACCTTGCTATCAATCATTAATATAACCATACGTGTATCATTTAGTAAGTACTTAATGATTTGATACTAAATATTTATGTTAGCTATATATGTGTATGTATTGATTACGAATTCGATTGTCACTTTTATATAACACACATCCGTAGATGACCGTAACATGCTCATTATGTGACTTGCAAAACCCTGATAAGGAAGTTTTTTTTATCCGATTTAAATTTATGTGTTTTGTGAAGGCGTTGTGGCCCATATATGAAACAGCTTCAATAATTTCATGACAAAAGCAAGAATATGTACGAAACATACACAACAAAACTAATAACAAATTACAAATAACAATAGCTTTGCGTATACTAGTTTCTCGGTCATTTATTTTACATATCATTAATCAAAAGGCACCACTGTATGATCTGATATCATAACAATACCGGGTCACAGTATATAACTTTTTACATAAAAGAACTACTTTTTGATCCATAAAATTACAATAAAGGTTTTATATCGGATACTTTGATACGTTTAATTTGTAACGTCATCAAATATTAGCTGTAATATATTTAGTTATGAAATATAAGTGTTTGTGTGGAATTACTTTTCATTTCAATGCTATGTCTACATTCTTAAAACAAAATACGGTTTTTGTAAATCGTTTTAGTCCGAGTTCGCAATAGTTTTGCATCCCTGGCGTTTTTGATACTATAATGGTTCGCGCAAAAAGTGCTATTTCTAGGAAATAATTGAAATCAAAGCCAATAAGATGCTCTATAACAGTACATTCTCTCGGCAACACTCATAAATGAAACAACAAAAATGAAAAAGGTCAGAAAGGTTTTGTCTGGGGGAGGGGGCAGAAGTAAGATGCCATTCTTATCATTTTGTTTTGCAAATTGATCATTAGCATCGACAAAAATACATTAAACATTTTGCTTCTTTTAAAAAATCATGTATCATATATAAACGACCAAATATAGAACGACAAGAGTGTGATAAAAATGATGATTTTAATAAAAATAATATATTTAAATATTTCAAGGGAAAACTAATTTTAGAAAATAACCAGAAATATTACAAACCTCCTTCTGTTACAGTGCATATTGGTGTTATTTGAGAAGAGATTGAAATATATAAAATCAACACGAAATTACAAATCATATACACACGAAGATCCACCGAGGTCAAGTACCAAGTTCAAAAGATAACGTGCGGTGTAAGTGAAACGCGTTGTAGTTTATCCGCACGGTAGTTATAAAACAGTAACACCCATTCTAACAGTTATTAAGCAATTAAGACACATTAATAATTAAATGGTATAGGCTGATGACATTCTTAAATTTCAATTAGGCATGACTTGTTTAATTATTGACATATATTTATCAAATGTGAATGGTGATTTACCAACCTATATTCGCTACAATGATGTTGCTTAATTGTATGATTTGCAGAAAAAAACGAACAAGAACTTTTAAAAACCACAATGTTTCCACAACAATGTTCTTTCACACATATTGTTTGTTAATGTATGTTTGATTTCACAGTTATCGATGTCGTGTGCACTGTGTCTGAAGCACAACAGTGAATGGAGACATGTGATAGTTTTATTTAGTTTTATAAAATAGCTGTTCAGAATTAAATACATCATAAAATAGGATTATCATCATCTCAAAAGTATATAATTTGAAGCATTTGTGCTTGTGTATATGTGATTGTGGAGGGGGGATTGTTCTCTTATATGAATATGTGTATACTCTTTATTAAATTGTAGTCAACATACAGGTTGTGTTTGCACACAGTAAGCATGCGCAACTGCAACTAAAATAATGTGCATATGTGTCCAAACAGTATAGTAATAAGGCTACTAAAATAGGAATTCTATCTTTGAAGATAACTATTAGTTGAACAAAATAAAGGCACAGCGAATGATAACTTTGAAAGAAAAATCATAAAAGTTTTCAATTGCACATCTATATGGTGTCATCTTTGAATTTTAAAAGTTTAATTTAGTCACGTTATGCGGTTTCCTAACAAAACGCAAACACACTTTGAAAAAAAAAAGTAAACGTACAAAGAAAACTATGGTTGCCAGAAAGTCGAATAAAATTTTAAAAGCTATTCAGAGAATACGGGAGTATAACTCATTCAGCAGCATTTAGACCAAGAATGATAAAATGTATAATCATTGCGCGAATCACAGTCTAATATTGTCATCTTTAAATGTAAAAAGGTCAACTAATAAGTTCTAATAATTGAATAGTTATGCCCTGGACATAATTTGTTATGAAGAATTAAAAAGGAGAAATGATTTTAAAATAAGTTCAACAGCGTTGTGATACCTTTTAATTTTACATGTATAAATTGTCATTCGTAAATGTTCAAAAACGAGTACGCATACGCATAAACAAGGTTTGTATCATATCAAAATGAAGAATGGTAAGTAGCTTTGCAAAAGAGTGCCACACTGTTCACATTGAAACCTTTATGAGTTCTATGTTTAAGGTTTCAATCAATTCCCTTAATGGTGTCCGATTTCTGCTTCGGGCAAAAATGTGTCATGAATAAAGGGCAGATGCAGGGCTGATATTGTTTGGAATATTTCACATACTTTGAACGTAACACACATCATTATATGATCGCAACATGCTTAATAGGTGGAGTGTAAAGCCCTGTTGTGTTAAGGTATCCGATTTTATTTCATGCCTTGTGACCCCATATCAAGTGAAAATGTTTCATTAGTTTCATGAGAAAAGCAAGCATTTATATAATTAATGCAGAAGCCAACACTGTTTTGAAATGATATAATAACTGTATTGGTCACAGTACATAACTATTTATATAATAAGTAAGTGTTCGATGTAATATCAATTTAGGGTTTACATTGGATAATTTAATATGTTTAATTTCTAATGTCATCAATTCGGATTCGCATCTTATATGATGCTTGAAATAGTCGCCGTACTATATTTATGTTTTTAGATATTAGTGTGTGTGGAATTTCTTTTCATGTTCATGTCATGTTGACAATTTTGGCTCTATCTTAAAATTATTTATATAATAGTTGTGAAATGTATTTCAAAGCAAACATATAATGAATGAAAATTGGAGTACAAATTATCGAGATTGCATTGATAGGCAGTATCAAAGGAAATCCTTAATTACAAATTCATTTCTTTTGGTCTGATATTGTATTCGTTTCAAGTCAATTAGAATAATAAGTAAGTTATAATACATTCCAAGATTTTGATATAAAGAAAAGTACTTACCATTCCCCCGCCTCCAACCTGTAACAATACAATGAAACAACATTAGTTGTCATATGAGGGTGATCAAATAATAACATTTGCGTATGGTCACATGCAATAACGGTTCTAAGACATTCTTGTTGCTAAATGTTACCACGTGATCAACTTACATCAAGATCAAAAAACTGAAAAGGAGTTAAAGGAAATCAAAGGCGTATGTACAGAAGAAAGTTTTCAACAACGCTTTATATATATTATCATAAAATAAATGTTCATATAACTGCAATATCGCATTAAGTGCTCGACATTTTTTGTAATAACGTTTGCATTTTGCATACATGCATACAACTAAATCATGCCTGATTGACAGACTGACGGACCGACCGACCAACCGACCGACCGACCAACCGAACGACCGACCGACCGACTGCCTCACTGACTCACTGACTCACTGACTGTCTGACTGACAGACTGACTCACTGAGTGACTGACTAACATCACTGTCTGACTTAATAACAGACTCAATGACTCACTGTCTGACATACTCACTGATTAACACCACTGTCTGACTAACTGTCTGACTAACTGACTGACTGGCTGACTGACTGACTGACTAACTGACTGAATGACTGACTGACTGAAAGACTGACTGAAAGACTGACTGACTGCCTGACTGACTGACTGACTGACTGACTGACTGACTGACTGACTGACTGACTGACTGACTGACTGACTGACTGACTGACTGACTCACTCACTCACTCACTCACTCACTCACTGACTGACTGACTGACTCACTGACTGACTGACTGACTGACTTACTGACTGACTGACTGACTGACTGACTGACTGACTGACTGACTGACTGACTGACTGACTGACTGACTGACTGACTGACTGACTGACTGACTGACTGACTGACTGACTGACTGACTGACTGACTGACTGACTGACTGACTGACTGACTGACTGACTGACTGACTGACTGACTTACTGACTGACTGACTGACTGACTGACTGACTGACTGACTGACTGACTGACTGACTGACTGACTGACTGACTGACTGACTGACTGACTGACTGACTGACTGACTGACTGACTGACTGACTGACTGACTGACTGACTGACTGACTGACTGACTGACTGACTGACTGACTGACTGACTGACTGACTGACTGACTGACTGACTGACTGACTGACTGACTGACTGACTGACTGACTGACTGACTGACTGACTGACTGACTGACTGACTGACTGATATTGGGATTTTGTATATCGTATGCAAAGTAGTTGTGTTTTCATTCGTTATCAATCAAAGGTCATTTTAACTGACTTAAGCACACTAGTCAACTAGAGTTAACTCAATATTCAATTGATATTTAACAGCTTACATTTAAGTTAAAGCATGTAAAAAACTTAATATAACTACATGTAGACACAAGTATAAAGGGATGGATTTATGGCGGTTCCAGAACGGTTTGGCATTTTTATTATACACTAAATAGGTATGGGAATGTGGTTAGTTCAAATAATATACATTTTAAAATAGAAACAACAACATTAAATAGTTTATCAAGTTGAATTATTTCAATTTAGGAACAATATACACAGGTAAGGTAAAAAAACACTATTTTACAACTAATCAAATTCGTCTCAAAGTTATCCGGGTCATTACAGTTAAAAACTTATTTTCAGTACATTAGGTCTTGAGTAATTGCGGCAATGTTTATATATTTCCTGACAGGATTAAAAAAAATGGTCTTTTGGGTGATAGTGCAGTTCGTCATCAATCTTGTTAAGATTACGACAAGTACACTTTCCTCTATTGACCAGTAGTACCGCATTTAGTTTACACCTACCAACTTTGACAGGAAATGTATGGTTGCTCACTTATTATTATGGTTTAACTGTACTATTTAGAGGGTATTTTCCGAGTTTTGATAAAAACATTAAACTTGGAGTAATCCGTCTAGTATATGTAATCCGGCGTAAAAATACAATGATGTTGCTCAAAGAAATCAATGTTTTCAAAGCAAAATACTTCACATCCGTATGATAGAATGGGAACAATGGTATCATCAAAAAGCTGTCCAAAGGTAAGTCTAGGTTAATAGTTATTTTAAAAATTAGTGGACTTTAAACCTGTTTAGGATAACAACATTTATATGTAAAGTCTGACCTGTGGTCGGGACAATAATATAGTATTTAAAATTACAATTTTGGCAAGAAGTGGTTAGCTCACGAAATTTGCCGATATTGTATCTTGCCATTTAATGTATTCTTTTGTATGTATTTCTGATACAAAACAGTCAATATTAAAATTCCGAAATATATTTATTCCAATCATTTCGAGAGAAAATGTTACATTGTTTATACATCACTTATTACATTTTTATGATACGGTTGCAATTATGAAATGACATCTCCGATTATTGCCGTTAATTATTCATTTTAACTAATGTTTTAGTACTTGCGGTTTTGATGTAATCTCATTGATACCGATATACAACATGATTTGAACATTCATTCATCTTGGATCAGTATGCAACACTAAGTAATACATACAAAGCATTCACAAGTTTTAAAATTGCTTAACGCAAAACGATCGATCTGATGTTGTTAAAGGTAAGGAATGATAAATAATATTCAAATTTAGTTGATCTTAAAACAGCTCTTCCTTAATATTTCCTGTGGCTTGTTCGGATTAAAAAATATTAACAAACTTGTTTTAATTTGTTTGAGTGCTGGTTTCATTAACATACATTGAGTATAATTGTATTCCTATATTTCCTGTGGCTTTTTCCGATGAAAAGTTTATTTACATTCCTCTATTTGTAAGTATACACTTAATGACAAGTGAGGTATTGATATAATACACTCACTGGAAATAATATTGAAAAGGTATCTAAAAATGCCAAATGTGAACAGAACACTAAGAACCTCACCGGAAGTGAAATCAACAACTTTGGATTTATTAATAGAATGCCATTCTATATTTAGATCAGAATGAAATTAATCCCAGTAAATATCATATATATTTTACTTCGTTGGCTTTCTCGACGAATGAGAGAGCGTGTTATCATTGGCCATATGATATTGTTGCTAACATGTTCATTTGCATTTAAGACACATTAAATACGGTATATGATAATTATATTGAAATTGTGTATTAGATAAAGCGCAACGGAAGCAGTATGAGTATGCTGTTGTCATATTAAACGAATGTAATTGGTATGATGAAATTCTGTTCTTCACGCACATTGACAAAACAAGTTTTCGTAAAGATATAAGTTAGTGCTATATTAATACGTTTTAAAATGCAGTAAACATTACAAAAAAATCCTCACTTACAAACTCTTGTTTGGATTTCAAAATCTAAACAATAGTACTGATAAACATTTCGATATAGTTAACGTCTATATTTGTTAGACGAATGGTTGTATACGATTAGCTGGTGATGTATATGCACACTGAAAATATGTGTTTTGTGACATTGATGAAAGTATTTCAGTAGTTACTTATAGAAATGCATTATATAAAATACAGAGCTAATTGATAACATAACATAAGCGGTTATGACATTCCAAATAAGGTTAAATGCAACATAAATGTCCCTTTTTAAATAGTTTTGTTAAAACATACTTCTACTGTTTTGTCATTAAATTTCCACATTTATTTTGCCAAATATACTGAATCCATATAGTTGAGTATTTGTACATTTGCATTGAAAACAACAATCCGTTGTTGTTTTTAGACGCATAATGGCTTCCGTACAACAAACGCCATAGCGTTCAACATAGCGCCTCACAAGCTCAACTTATTGTTATTTCACAGTTAACTATACAATTTGACCCTGTCTCTATTTTGTTACATTCATGTGTCTCACAGATTCTCTCTAAATTATTGCAATACCAAAATGTATACCTCCAAATAAAGCACACGCAGTTTATGCAAAATGAGTTCCTGAGTGAATTAGTTTCTGGATTTAAATAGTTTAATATGCTTTTTTCAAGTTTAAATATTAGGGCGCAATATTTGAATTTTAAGTACAAATTGATGTAAAAGGATGTTGAGATATAAACTTAAAGTAAAACTCTACAATATTTGCAAGAATGCACAAACTAGCTGCATAAAATTGTAAACTGATTATTCATCAAAATTGATATTTGTCGCTTTAAGAAAATGACGTGATTATGACTTTCGTAGAAATATTTTAAGACGCCTTAACAATCACAGAGTATAGGCCGATGACATACGTTTTTTATCTAATAATGCATAATTCTTTAAACTATTGCCTAACATTATAAGGTTAAATTTACAGTCTTACTTTTGGCAATACATTATGTGCAAATGGTGTTTTACCAACCTTCATCTGCTACAATGATATTGCTGAATGTTTTGCAGAAATACGAAAAAAGCACGTATTTGAGATCCGTCAAGTTTTAAAAAACACACATTTATATTTTCCGTTAATCTTTCAACATTAATATACGTGTTTAAACACTCAGTGTTACCAAAGAATTTATCTATCACACATTATGGTAATTGCTAATATTAATGTATGTTTGATGTCCCAGTTTCTGTATATCGATAGTGTTTTGAACGTGGCTGCAGTACAACGGTGAATGAAGCTTTATGCTAGTTTTATTTGGTTTTATAAAATAACACTCCAAATTATGTGATCACCATTATCACTACGATGATCACAATTTTAAATATGTTGTGTAATCTGTGCGTGCGTGTGTTTGTGGGTCGATGAGTATTATTCGTATACAATGATATACGAAACTCTTTCTAACATTTATTAAACATACAGATTATCTTTGCAACACATTAAACATGCGCAAATGCAAATTCAATCTTGGACGACATATTTGTGTCCATATTAAATAGAGTATTTTGGCAACTTAAGAGGGAAGGCTAACTGTAAAGAAAAAATATGGATATTGGTTGAACCCTCAGCAGCCAGTCACAGTTCACTGTTGGAAATCATTCCTAGATGCATATTTCAAAACTCTAAAGAATATTACCAAATACCAACATTTCTATGTATCAAAACATAAACCAGGAGTTTTAGTATGCAAAGAGTTTGTAGATTCCTCAAAAATTGTTATTCTTTTGAGGATGAGTCCAGAATGTGGTGTTTTGCCTGAAATAAAGCACAAACCGTGCCTAGATGCTGCACGTCAATGGCTTACCAATGTGTAACAGAATGATCCATATCTTTTGATTTCTTTGTACTAAAATGACTTGAAACTTTCGTTTTTATACCCTAGATACTAGGTATCATTTACATGCCAATAACTTAAAACGCATTGTATATATAGAACTCATTATTTGTGGCAGACTTTGAAAATGATTGGAAATAGCATTTTCATTAGCAACCATAGCAACCGATTTTTGCTTTGACCTTTGTGGCCAATTTCTATGTCATTATGGACATTAGCAATGTGTACTTGCTATATTAATTTTGAAGTTTATGCAACACTAGTAAAGATAAGTTATAAATTTAAACAGGTATCTTGACATATATATTATATCTAAAATTAGAACAGTTTTGTTCACATTGTGGCTTTTATCCCTGTGTTTCATAATGTTTCATATGTTTATTAAATTTTGTGAAATTTGACGTGAAACTTAAGATTTAATTTCTGTAAATACTTAGTATCATAAAGATGTCAATAACTTATATTTTTTTTTTATGTAGACTATTTTTATGTCAAAAATGATTGGTAATAACATTTTCATAAGTAACCATAGCAACTGAATTTTGCTTTGACCTTTGTTATAAGTTTCTTTATCATTATGGACATTAGCGATGTATACTTGTTATTTTCCTTTTGTAGTTTATGTGATACTATTAAAGACAGCTTTATATTTTGACTTTTATACTTCATTCAAAAAAAGAACAGATTTAGCGAACATTTCGTTCAAATTGTGTTAAAGCCCTCTGTTACAAAATGTTTCATATCCATTGGGTTTTTTTTTAATATTTGACTAACAACTTCAAATTTTATTTCTGCAATTGCTTGGTATCAAAAAAATGTCAATAACTTAAAACACATTTTTATGAAAAACATTATTTTTGAGAAATATTTAGAAAATGAGTGAAAATGGCATTATCAATAGTTACCATAGTAACCAAATGCAGTTATGAACTTTTCGTTAACTTTTGTAATCAAACTATGAGTGCTTATTGTTTCTATGCTACAACTTACATGTTACATGTAAATAGTCCTTGACATGATACTTATCTGCCATGGATATTTCATTCTAAATAAACACATTAGACCATACATTTTGTTCATTTCGATTTCTACATCCGTGTTACGAAACGTACTATATTTTTTTAGGTTTTGTAAATTTTGACTTGAAACTTTGGATTTTTGTTCTAGAAACAGTTGGCATCATAAAGGTTACAATATCTCAAAATGTCATTTTTGGGCCAGAATGATCATATTCCCATACCCATCCACATATTCATTAATAGTCCATCTTTAACAAGCAAAAAAAGGCTTGCCGTTGATCCCATTTATTTCAAAACATGTTTTTCAAATCAAATTTATGTAAGATGCCCGAATTTGTATGCAATGGTAATGTGTTCACTATGGCATAACAGTGCATGAAGACTTGTGACTATTTCATTAGATTCATAACAGTATGTTATGTTATAAAGGATGACATATTGTTATTATTAGTAGTACTAGTAGTACTAGTAGAAGTAGTAGTAGTAGTAGTAGTAGTAGTAGTAGTAGTAGTAGTAGTAGTAGTAGTAGTAGTAGTAGTAGTAGTAGTAGTAGTAGTAGTAGTAGTAGTAGTAGTAGTAGTAGTAGTAGTAGTAGAAGCAGTAGTAGTAGTAGTAGTACTACTACTACTACAAGTAGTAGTAGTAGTAGTAGTAGTAGTAGTAGTAGTAGTAGTAGTAGTAGTAGTAGTAGTAGTAGTAGTAGTAGTAGTGGTAGTGGTAGTGGTAGTGGTAGTGGTAGTGGTAGTGGTAGTGTTGGTGGTGGTGGTGGTGGTGGTGGTGGTGGTGGTGGTGGTGGTGTGGTGGTGGTGGTGGTGGTGGTGGTGGTGGTGGTGGTGGTGGTGATGGTGGTGGTGGAGGTGGTGGTGGTGGTGGTGGTGGTGGTGGTGGTGGTGGTGGTAGTAGTAGTAGTAGTAGTAGTAGCAGTAGCAGCAGTAGGAGTAGAAGTAGTAAAGTAGTAGTAGTACAAGTAGTAGAAGTAGTAGAAGTAGTAAAAAAAATGTAGTAGAAATAGTATTAATAGTAGTAGTATTACAAGTAATACTAAAGTAGTAGTAGTAGTAGTAGTAGTAGTAGTAGTAGTAGTAGTAGTAGTAGTAGTAGTAGTAGTAGTAGTACACTAATACTTGTAGAAAGAAGAAATTGTAATCGACAGTCATATACCTTGTATACAAATCTTTAAAGACGATTATCAAAAGTCCATATGTCCAATTAACCTAATATTATGTATGTCGGTAAAAAGGGTTATTTTTAGGATTTATTTACTCAAAGCCTTTTGACTACATTTTGTATTTTTTGTTTAATATTCACTATCTGCGATATGATCTTTTGTTAGCAGTCTTATATAACTGGTTCCTATATATTCTTGAATAAATTGCCTCGTTCCAAAACAAAATATTAAAAGCTGTCAAAATGTTCAATCATTAAGAGTGCAGCTTTAATCGTTATGGAATTTGCTGTTAACATTTAGGGATTGTGAAATTTCGGGATGGTATGCCTCAAAGCAAACCTCGATTAATTGATTTGTGCATACAATGCTACCCTTGATTGCTCTGTGTTGTGTTTATGAGGCTAATGAACTGCGAACGTTAACTCTGTCGCAAAAACAACAACAAAGCAATGCCTGGCCTTTAAGATGATACTTGATTCATATTGGCTGAGTTCTCGAGCCTTATGATTGTGAAACAGTGTACACATTTGGAAAAGGCTGAAATACGCATTTGTTATAGATGAGTTAAATTATAGCTCAAACTTCAGTTTTAACCGGGACCAAGAAAAGTTTAATATGTTGTAAACTTAGTTGTAAATTTTATTTGTAAAAGTAGGTTCTTTATTTATTATTATTTCCGATCATTGTTTGATTCAAATTCGGTTTCTGTAATTTAATTAAATAAGTAATATCATCATTTACTCGATCTATTTCATCCTATTTCAAACTAATTACAACGCGTATCAAATCACGCGATGATTAAAGCTTTAGTGAAAGACGGTGACGTACATTTTCTCTTATATCCAAACATATGTACATACTGTACTCACATATACATATTGTACATAAAACTTGAAGCACAATTTATACAAAAAAACAAACATTTTGAAGTGTACAACTCAAAAAAGTTATTCCATCGACCGACTTTGATTTCATGTCTATATGGCACTTTTTTAGTTGTTAAGAACCTATACGTAACAGTAATCCCAAACATACCTAATTAGAGAAAATTCTAGTCGATCTATGCCCGAAAATTGTATTTTCATTTACTTGTTACGAAATATTTTATAATGAAACATGAAATCATGTATTCTGAGAATTTTAAATTGATGAAAACAATGTTATTCACTCGACATGAATGATATGATATAACATAGTCAATGATCCATATCAATGCACGAGGGTAACTCCACTATCGTACGGACGTGTAACAGGACTTAAATCGATATTTGGGGTTTAAACTAGGTAATATGCACACAACAACACACTTAGGCAAACGATTATGATTAGTTTAAAATTACACTACAGTCTTCATATTCACTCCCTTATTGAAGATATCATTGTATATCGGCGAAAAATTAAATAATTGGTGTTGATGTGATGACATAAATGATAGGAATGAACTGAAACAAAAAACTGTTTTTTTGTCTGTGTAATCAATATTGATATATTTGAAATTAATGTGATTATTTTAGGTGATTTTAATATAATCTGTGAATGTTTTAAAATTCCTTTAACATAATCATAATGGTTTTTAGAAAAAAAAATGTAGTGTTTAAACAATAGCAAATTATCAATCTGATGATTTCAGTTTATGAACGTTACTTTTTAAATGATAATTAATCAGAAAGCAATTTAAATATTTTGATTAAAATGCCTGCGCATTCCCATTGACGGGGCTAAGGGGTCAATTGAATTAACATTATTTGCATAACATTAATATTTGATATTTGACTTTGTAACAACGCCTGCTTTTGTGAACATTTGTATTAATCCATAATGACGATTCAAAGATTTCCGTTAGCTATCATTCATTAGTTTATAAATGTTGAATATAGAGCCGAAACCAAGACATGTTGTAATCGTTGTAAAAATACAGAATACTGTGTAAGTGCCGTGGATAGAAACACTTTATCTGGCAAAGCGGAGAAATAAATAGGGAATTTTTAACGAGAACCTTTAAGAAACAGAGACAAGTGTTGTTTTTGTTTCGCTTTTGACATCGGCACACTACCGATACATTACTTAAATATGCATTTTTTTTCCTTGAAACTGTTCAAAATATTAACATCATAATGTATTCAATACGTTTACCGTCAAGGTTAATATATTATAATAATGCAATAACAATTCACTGCAGAAAAGCTTTCGAGTGTACATAAAATGTTGAACGTTTTCCGAAAGTTACATAAAGATCACGAGTATTTAATAAGTCGCCAGATGTTCAATGGATTTAATTTAGGACAATATTAAAGTAATAAAATGCTGGATATTCAGAACTGCACTGGCAATATGGTGTAAGGGAGATGTGTCATTGAAATGGAATAAGCTATCTTTGAATGCTGCTTATGTTTCAGCATTTTGCAGAAGGATAATTGTACTGAATTTCTGGCCAGTGTCATTATCATGCATAGAGTTTGAACATTCTGGGCGAGTGATTTTCGAGGTTTATCGTTGGTAAGATTCTTGAAAACTATTTGTGTTTCCCACTGTCATTTCAGAACAAAAAAGAAATGAGTTTTCGCAGTCGCATGACAAACCGACTGTAGATGAATGACAGGTGGTCAGCGAACCAAATAACACAACATTTACACTACACCGTATTTTTTGATAGATTTGACATATAAGAAAACAGTTCACTTCACTTTTAAAAGGTTACGGTTTAATTTCATAATTACAATAATAAACATCCTGTTTTGGGGTCAAACTATATCATTCCATGCACATTTGGTTCTAATTTAATTTCAAATACAACAAAAACCAGATTATAAATGAGGTTTTTAGGAGGAACGTATTCGGCACTGGAGTGGCTGGTATGAATACTTAGGTGCTCATCTTTATCGCAAGTGTATGTGTAGGACACCACTTTATTTTTTGTCAAATTGCTACGGGCTTGATGACTGCTTGATGGATACGTATAAAGTAGTCATAGTATTAACTTCAGCAGTAAAACCAGGACTTTATTGACCATCGATGGATATGGATTTCGTTTATTAAGAAAGGTACAATGATGTTGATTAGTCTTATTCAACATTTATTGACATTGGTGTTTCCACGCTGAGGAATCTTGCGATAAAAGGAACATTCTTATGAAACGTATGATTTAGGGTAACGGAAATCTACGTTAACTCCATCCCAGACGTATCAATACTTGAAATACATGAAAACTATGCTAGAATGTGCAATAATTCATGAAGCAGTTTTTACCCAAATGAACAATGGCTTTGCGCTTATGTAAAAACTTGAAATGGAATCATTTGAGCAAAGATTTAAATATGACCCTTCTTGCTTGAGCATGAACTTAAATTAGATATACTATTTTTATGCATTATATCAAACGTTAAATTATTTTTTTTGGTAAACATGACAAAGCAAAAATACACAGGTCAAGATTATCTCAAAAATTTAAATCAAAATTACAATATTACATAAAATTACATCATTTTTACACGCGATAGTATTGCTCCAAAATACTTGAGTATATGTTTCATCACCAAAATACTGTAAAATGCATATCGTGTGTGCGGTAATTGTGTTATTCTACTGCGTCAGGGGAACATATGTATGTTGTTACGAATAGCAGAAATATATAGAGATAGTGTTTGAACGTTTTTTTTTCATTATAAACTGTATGTATGTTAAAATTTCCGATATTACTTTGTACTTACACATATATACATTTTTAAATAGTGTTCTTCTTTCTGGAGCATAAAGAAAAGAAAACAACTTATCATTATTTAGTTTCTAGGTTAGAATGTTTCTGGGGTGTAGATGAAAAAGGACAAGACAAGTGGTTTTGTTTTATACAGTCCCGAAGTTGAATATGAACGCGACATAACTATTTATGGTTATGGTTTTATATCAATCAATCGGAAGTACAATCCCAACAATTAGCTAGATGTTATGTACTGTAGCTATACGAGGATAAGACAAATATTGTGTCATCAAGTTCTAAAGTTGTCTTTTCGTATGGTGCTTTTATTTAAAGCAAACGGATCTACAAGCAATTTAAGCTTCGGGAAAGACTAATATATCTTTCTTCTCTGTAATTAATGTAACATTTACCCTTTAGTCAAAGGAGTCATGTTGCGCAGATGTAGGATTTTTTTATAAATAAGAAAAAATTGCGTGTTCATAAATAGTATTTAAAATTGATGCAATTGTTATACAAAATTATCAAACGAATTTTGACCGATTTTGATTTTATGTCTACATTCACGCATTATTCTAGAAAACAAAAAACATATAACTAACGTAAACACTTGTTGGCTTGCTGTACATTTTTATAAAAACACATAGTAGATTGTAACGTTGTTTATCTGGCTTTTGTAATTGCTGCTGATATATTAAAAGGTAACTTAGAATGCATGACATAAATTTTGATGTATTCAGATTTTTATTTAAGGAAAACCCAACACTGGCTCTACGATTAATAAGTTGTTATGATATAATAGTAAAATGGATACTGATATTCTACATGTTATCAAAAAGGAAGAGTTTTTTTACCTGATCATATATGTTAAATACACATATTAAGATACAGTAAAATTAAAACGAAACAATAAAACATCTTTTCATTCCATTGTCATATCCGTTCAAATGTAAAAATGTAAACATGCAGTAGTTTACGATATAGAAATTGAGAAAAACCAATATACATACCGGAAGTGTTCTCTCATCCTGAAATAGAAAGACATACATCAATAGGATCGATGTCAAGCATATTTCCGACCACTATATCTTCTATTTTCATATAAAATATACAGCTGATCGAGATCTCAAAACTTTGTCAACTTAACGCACTATTTAATTAAAATAATTGATTTTACCAAATTTTGATTACGCCTGTCGATAAGACGACTCATATAAAATTAAATCTTAATATCGATTTAATTAATTTATAAAGCAATTGAAAGCTGAAATCAATAACAATCAATAGACAAAGACATACTTTTAATTATATGACAGACTCGTCTAAGATTATTGAATATAATTATATCATGCCTTGTAGCTTCGCGTAATCTTTGATACTTCCTTTAAAAAATACAAAGAAAACCGGAAAGGTATATAACATTTATCTGTACAAATATGCATCCGTGGATATTTTCAAAAACGTACAAAATAAAGAAAAAAACATGTTCTATTCAATAAATATATCTGTTTTGTTTTAGCTAAATAATATCATTATTTTCATCTTTAATTATGATTTAATTTCCTTGCATACATTTATTTCTAGATTAACCATTTAATTTAAATGCATGGCAGATTGTCGTTCAACAACTATAATCCCGAGTGTTCGTCATATGTTATGTTAGGCAACCTCGTGCAAATCGGTTGAATTTCGCCACTCCTTGTTTATAGTCTACCCGTAACAGTTACCACGTATTTAAATAAGAACAGATTATTTTCTGGAAATTGTCATTCATTGGCTTGTAACAGCTACTTTGATAATGAAACATGAAATTATGCATAATCTAATTAAAATCGTGAAAACAATGCTATTCAAACTATATAAACGTTGTACTTCAACGTAGTCAAAAATATGTAGATAATACAATTGGAACATACTGTGTCGAGCCTAGTAGTCAAATATTTAATTCAAACAATTTTAAGGAGAACAAGGAAATCACCCAAATGTCATTGAACGATATACTCAAAACATACAATCACCGCATAAAGAACCCACGCACCAATGGCCATATCAATAAACGATGGGATTTCCGATTTTGAACGACTTCAATCCAGCTCGAGATTACTTAAGATAGGTAACATGCGCACAACCACACACTTTTGTAATCGGTTATAAATTGGTTCAAAATTATAGATATAATCCTCATATTCACTTCCTTGTTAAAGACATCGCTGTTCATTGGCAAACAGTGAAATTATTGGTGCTTTACCTATGTATAATCAGATATTGATATGCTCGAATTTCAAGTAATTATTTTAGGTAAAAAATATTTTTTATTTCAATGTTTTCCACTTTCCTTGAAAATGATCATAATGGAATTTAGAAAAAAGTATGGTGGTTTAATCAATTTTAAGCAATAACTGTATCAATCTTATGACTTCATTTTATGAGTTCACTTTGTGCATAATATTTGATCAGAAGGACATATACTTAAATATTTTATTTAAAAGTCCTGCGCATTTCCTAAGCTGGGTTAGGTGGTATTTTGTGTTAAAATACTTTCCAATAATTCTATATTTGATATTTTCTTTGTGGCAGCGCGTGCTTTTGTGAATTTTTTATAGATATCCATAATGACGATTCAATGATCTTTCGTTAATTGATATTCATTTTTTAAACGATCAATGTAAAGTCGAAACCAAGTGATGTTTTAATAGTTGCATGCATACAGAACACTAGGTTTGTGCCGCTGATGGACATAATTTATCATCAAGGCGGAAAATTTAACAAGTACCTTTAACAAATAGTGATAACCGTTGTTGATGTTTTTCCTTTTGACATCGGCACACTACACATGCAGAATATTTCGCCATTTTTACTTAAAACTGTTTAAAATTATTGAAAACGTTTATAGTCAATGTAATTGTTTTTTTTAATAATTCAAAAGCAATTCAGAACAAAACAGTTTTGAGGGTACGTTGAGCAGCACTACACAAATATCAAATCATGTAGCATTTTTTCCGCAAGTTACACGTCACTATCGAGATCACGAGTATGTTAGCAATCGCCACATTTAATGTGGATTCATTTGATATGGTTATTCACGTAATTAAATGCTGGATGTTCATGACAGCACCGGCAAATATGTTATTAGTGAGATGTGTCATTCACCACAGAAATGGAATTAACTGTCGTTGAATGCTGCTTATGTTTCAATATATTGCGGCTATGATAAATATACCAATGTTCTGGCTACTTGTCTTTGCCACTGGCATTACCATTCGTAGTGTTTAAACTTTTTGAGTGAGAGAGTTTCGATGTTAGTTATTGGTGAACTATTTGTAAGATTCTGGAGCACTGATTATGGTTTTCATCTGCCATTCAAAAATAGAAAGGAAGAGAATTTTTTGCGGTCACATGATCAAATGACTGTAGATAAACATCACGTGGTTAACTAATCATATAAAAAAGGGAACACGGTACCTTGTAACTGGATCGATTTGAATGAAAGTGGCAAATAAGAAAACAGTTCCCTTCTGTTGGAAAAGGTTGATTTATTAATTTCATTTAAAAATAAAAGAAAGTCCTATTATAGAGTCAGAAGATACAATTCCATTGAAATATGTTTTTTTATATTCTTTAAAATACAACAAAAACAGGTTTTTAAATGACATTATTAGAATAACTTACATGGCACTCTTGTAAATATATTATCGGTGTTTATTGTATTGATCACATTTGTATGTATAAGACACCACTTTATTTTCGGTTAAGTCGTAACGTTCCTTAATTGATACGAATAAAGTAGTCATAGTATTGATTTATTTGGCATTGGTACAATTAAGCAGTAAAGCCAGGACTTTATTGGACATCAATATATATGGAGTTGGGTTATTCAGAGAAGTACAATGATGTTGATTAGGGTTATTCATCATTTATTGACTTTGGTGTTCCCACGCTGCGTGATTAAAGGAAAGTCATTACGTATCGTATGATTTGGGGTATCGGAAATCTACGTTAACTTCAATTGTATCACACACAGAAAACAGATTTGGTGCATTCTTAAACCATCATGTAACTATGAAATCATTTATTTAATACTGTATATTAATAAATGACAATAATTAGGCATCTATATTATCACATACTTGAAAACTATGCTATAATGTTTTAAAGGCATTAATTTATGAAGCAGTTATTACCTGAACAATGGCGTTGCCTTATGTGAAAACTTATTTCCAATGGAATCATTTGAACAATGATTTGAATATGATCTTTCCTGCTTGAACATGAACATAAATAAGATATAATATTTTTGTATGAAAATAAACACTTCGTTATGTGTTATTAAAGTATGAAATTAATATGTAGGAAAGTTTAGCCCTTTGTTCTGGCGACAGTAACGAACATGTCATTTAAGCACATATGAACTCATTTTTTTCACTAACTAAATAGCTTCTTTGCCCACGATCTTAACCAAACACTAAGCACATTTCATGCATACATTTACGATTATGGAATCTGATTAATCGCACCAAAAATCGCCGTCGGCACTATTTGCAACGGCTTATTGAGAATTACTGTGTATATTAACGCGGAATAAATATTTATAGCCATTTCTTTTATATCAATCAATTTAAACTCCGTGCCAAACCGATATAACTTCGTTCTATGTATTTAATATATGATTGACAGTTTTGTCAAAGGATTCATGTTGCGAAAATGTATAGTTTTTCATGAATAGGAAGAGAATAACATATTCATTAATAGTAAAGCTTTAACAAGCAAAAAAGGCTTGCCGTTGATCCCATTTACCTCAAAACATATGTTTTACAAATCAAATTTATGTAAGATTCACGAATTTGTATACAATGATAATGTGTTCACAATGGCACAACAGGTAGTTGTTATTATTATTATTATTATTATTATTAGTATTAAAAGTAGTAGTAGTAGTAGTAGTAGTAGCAGTAGTAGTAGTAGTAGTAGTAGTAGTAGTAGTAGTAGCAGTAGTAGAAGTAGTAGTAGTAGTAGTAGTAGTAGTAGTACTAGTAGTAGTAGTAGTAATAGTAGTAGTAGTAATAGTAATAGTAGTAGTAGAAGTAGTAGTAGTAGTAGTAGTAGTAGTAGTAGTAGTAGTAGTAGTAGTAGTAGTAGTAGTAGTAGTAGTAGTAGTAGTAGTAGTAGTAGTAGTAGTAGTAGTAGTAGTAGTAGTAGTAGTAGTAGTAGTAGTAGTAGTAGCAATAGTAGAAGTAGTAGTAGTAGAAGTAGTAATAGTAGTAATAGTAGAAGCAGTAGCAGTAGTAGTAGTAGTACCAGAAGCAGAAGCAGTAGCAGAAGCAGTAGCAGAAGCAGTAGCAGAAGCATTAGCAGAAGCAGAGCAGAAGCAGTAGCAGTAGCAGTAACAGTAGTATTAGTAGTAATAGTACAAGTAGTAGTAGTACAAGTAGTAATAGTAGTAATAGAAGTAGTAGTAGTAGTAGTAGTAGTAGTAGTAGTAGTAGTAGTAGTAGTAGTAGTAGTAGTAGTAGTAGTAGTAGTAGTACCAGAAGCAGTTGCAATAGCAGCATCAGTAGCAAAATCAGTAGCATAGGCAGTAGCAGAAGCAGTAGCAGTAGCAGTAATAGTAGTATTAATAGTAAAAGTACAAGAAATAGTAGAAGCAGTAGCAGTAGAAGCAGTAGTACAAGCAGTAAAAGTAGTAGTAGTAGTAGTAGTAGTAGTAGTAGTAGTAGTAGTAGTAGTAGTAGTAGTAGTAGTAGTAGAAGTAGAAGTAGAAGCAGTAGAAGTAGTAGTAGTAGTAGTAGTAGTAGTAGTAGTAGTAGTAGTAGTAGTAGTAGTAGTAGTACTACTACTACTACTACTACTAGTAGTAGTAGTAGTAGTAGTAGTAGTAGTAGTAGTAGTAGTAGTAGTAGTAGTAGTAGTAGTAGTAGTAGTAGTAGTAGTAGTAGTAGTAGTAGTAGTAGTAGTAGTAGTAGTAGTAGTAGTAGTGATAGTAGTAGTAGTAGTGATAGTAGTATTAGTAGTAGTAGTAGTAGTAGTAGTAGTAGTAGTAGTAGTAGTAGTAGTAGTAGTAGTAGTAGTAGTAGTAGTAGTAGCAGTAGCAGCAGTTGGAGTAGAAGTAGTAAAGTAGTAGTAGTAAAAGTAGTAGAAGTAGTATTAGTAGTAGTAGTACAAGTAGTACTAAAAGTAGTAGCAGTAGCAGTAGTAGTAGTAGTAGTAGTAGCAGCAGTAGTAGTAGTAGTAGTAGTAGTAGTAGTAGTAGTAGTAGTAGTAGTAGTAGTAGTAGTAGTAGTAGTAGTAGTAGTAGTAGTAGTAGTAGTAGTAGTAGTAGTAGTAGTAGTAGTAGTAGTAGTAGTAGTTAGTGGAGTAGAATTGATACTATTGGTCTACATTGAATACACATGGATAGATGTGTGTTTTACGACATGAACATATATGTTAAATACATCAGTAAAACTGAAATAGAATCCAACATTGAAACATTATTATATTAAATGCATTATTATAGCCATTTAGATGTAAAAATGTATACTTGAAATAGTTTACGATATATCCAAGGTTATATTTCAAGAAAGAAACATACATACCGTTCTACCACTTCTTCTATATTGGAAGCAGAAATACATTAAGTTATAGGTAAACAACTGGAGTGTGTGTGGTAAATTTTGTGATGTACATGATGACGAAAATACATAAAGTTAAATGTGAACACCTGCATAACAAATAAGATTGATTAAAGTCGACAATCGGTTGTTTCTCTGATATCGGAGATAAAAAAATAGTGTGATCAACTATTTTTTTTATCGCTACCAGGTAAACACATAAAGAAGACATATACACTAATACTTATAGAAAGCATAAATTATAATCGACAGTCATATACGTTGTATACAAATCTTTAAAGACGATTATCAAAAGTCCATAAGTCCAATTAACCTAATATTATGTATGTCGGTAAAAGGGGGTATTTTTAGGATTTATTTACTCGAAGCCTTTTGGCTACATTTTGTATTTTTTGTTTAATGTTCACTATCTGCGATCTGATCTTTTGTCAGCAGTCTTATATAACTGGTTCGTATATGTTCTTGAATAAATTGGCTCGTTCCACGACAAAATATTAAAAGCTGTCAAAATGTTCAATTATTAAGAGTGCAGCTTTAACATTTAATCGTTATGGAATTGTTACGTACTTGGGTTTCATTTGCTGTTAACATTTAGGGATTGTGCAATTTCGGGATGGTGTGCCTCAAAGCAAACCTCGATTAATTGATTTGTGCATACAATGCTACCCTTGATTGCTCTGTGTTGTGTTTATGAGGCTACAGAATTGCAAACGTTAACTCTTTCGCAAAAACAACAACAAAGCAATGCCTGGCCTTTAAGATGATACTTGATTCATATTGGCTGAGTTCGCGAGACTTATGATTGTGAAACATTGTACACATTTGGAAAAGGCTGAAATACGCACTTGTTGTATATGAGTTAAATTATAGCTCAAACTTCAGTTTTAACCGGGACCAAGAAAAGTTAAATACGTTGTAAACTTAGTTGTAAATTTTATCTATAAAAGTAAGTTCTTTATTTATTATTATTTCCGATCATTGTTTTATTCAAATTCGGTTTCTGTTATTTAATTAAGCTAGTATTATATTCATTTCCTCGATTTATTTCATCCTATTTAAAACTAATTACCACGCGTATCAAATCACGCGATGACTAAAACTTTAGTGAAAGACGGAGACGTACCATATCTCTTATATCCAATCATATGTACATACTGTATGCACATAGAAATATTGTACAAACTTGAGGCACACGTTATTCAAACTATATCAAACACATTTTAAAGTGTACAGCTTAAAAAAGTTATTTCATCGACCGACTTTAATTTCATGTCTATATGCCCACATATTTCAAGAAAACAAATTATTATAACTAAAGTATACCATTGTTGGCTTGCTGTATAGTTACATAAAAGCAAACACTAGCTTGTAACCTCCTTTTCCTCCCTTTTGAAATTGTTGCTCATATATTCAAAGATAGTTTTGCATGCATAATATACGATGCAATCAATTCAGATTTATATTTGAGGAAATACTTACGCTTTCTCTATGATTAATAAGCTGTCATTTGAGACCAGTAGAATCGATATTGATGCTTTTATTGAACATATATGTTATAAACGGTTTTGTCGACGTATATAAGTAAAATGTGAACACTTGCATTACCCAAACGATAACATGATGAATGAGTATATCCGACAATCGTAAAAAAAAACGTTTGAAATCATACACAATAGCTTCACCATCATATGAAGTTCCCGAACACCTCGTACAAACAACAAAATAAATGAACTATATTACAGAAAAATAATGTTCCTCTCACTAAGCTTAAAGAGAAAACAGTCCAGCATTAGTTAGTTATTATCTTAGGCCCTCAGTTAGTGACTTGTAGATGTACATGTACAAGGGCAGGACAAGTGTTGCGTAATTATGTTATCTCTTAACATGGCATTTTTATTCATGACACATTTAAACAATCGTGTCAAAGTGATACTTAAAATAAATTTGATAAAGGTTACTTTACATTCCCATTTTTGTCATTAGAATCATAGAGTGTTTTTAGCCATATGTCTGCTACAGTGATATCGCATCGCTGAAATAAAGGAGTTTGCTGAATATGAACAGGATGATACACCAAGTACACATTTAGCAAGTATAACACTAGGTTTGACGAGGTTGATGATCTACTTTACTTTTTTTAATGACGAGATATTTCCACATATCTGCATATGTTAGCATGATATTCTAAGAAATTTTCTCTATTGTATGTTACGTATTAACGTTGAAGCATGACTGCGTTCTTTACAACTTTAATACTTATTGCCGTATTAGCATGGTTACGTTCATTAAGTTTTCTCGTTTTAGCACGTATTTGTTCATTACGCATTTCCGTATAAGCATGTTTACATTACGTATTATACTATTAACACCGTAACATTCATAGCGCATTTCCGTTCAAGCGTGGAAACGCTCACTATATTATTATCGCAAAAGCAACGTAACGTTCATTGCGTCTTCTCACAAGAGCATTATAATGTTTATTGTGTCTTTTCGCAATATCATGGTTACTTTCATTATGTATTCCTGCAGTAGCATGGTAACGTTCATTGTGTATTATCGCAATTGCATCGTACCGTTCAATGTGTCTTCTCAACGACAAGAATGTTAAACCCTAACTGAGATAATTTTAAAAATTGTGACTTCGTTCCTATCCATCTATAATGCAAAAACAGTTTAGCAACTATAAGATCCTACCGCTGAGACAAGATTTTATACTTTTCAATGTCGCTGAAGCACCCACGCTATGGGAGGCAATTCGTGGAAATCTAAAGTAAGACCATCATGATCAACGACTACTATTATGGAATAATATATTCCAGTGGTAGTTTGAAGATGCATGTGAAAGGATAAATATTTAGAAGAAATAAAACACAACGTCACAAAATGGTAAAGACACGGAAGGATAATATGTAATAATGGGTAACATTAAACACATTGAAAATGTTTAAGGTGTGCAGTTACACCGATTACGTCATGTGCTTGATTTGTATTTGTATAGATTAGGATTGCATTGCCTTTTAAATGAATAACGTGTCCATTAAACACATAATATATTAGAATTCAATACTTTTTGTGGGAAATGATCGCCATAAAAAGCACGCTTATCTCGTAAAATATATGCTGGTTATAGTGATATTGATAATTTGCAATGTCTAGTTACATTATGTATGTTAACACTTGCATTTTTGATCAGGTTTATATTGCATGTTAGGAACATTTGCATCTTTAAATTATCTCGACTACACTGGAATACCGTGTGCAAACATTATTTAGCAATTAAATGTCATATCATTTGAATAAAGAACACAAGTGTCCAATTGACATTGAAATACAAACACTTAGGCAACACAAATACCTCAAGTATTTTAAATGATAATTTTTGTTGAAATAATTTGTTGGCTTTATATATTTCAGAAATATCTGAAAACATGTTAACTTTAAACATTTCAGGAAATATCTAATAAAACATACTAATTCGACTTGGCATATGCTATTTCTTAGTATTTTTATATTAGACTTGAAAAATGGTATTTCTCTTTATATTTATAAACACTAAAATACCCATCTTGCAGTGTATTTTCAGGAAGAACATTCGTCTGTCTATTGATTAAAGCTGCTTGGTTTCAAAGTTGTTTTCAAGAAACTTGATTTTTTTTTGATTTTATTTTATGTTTATCAAAACATTCGTGGCATCACTGATAAGAGATAATTAAGTGTTGGTATTTATTTTCGATATCTTTGTTCATTGACGTCATTGAAGTTAATATAATATATGTGGTACATGTTCCGTTCGTTTAGATGATAAACTATATACAGAAGAAGGTCTACACCAACGTAATTAAATCGATACATAAGTTTTCAAATCTATTTGTATGCATCAATATACACATTATATACAATATACATTTCAATAGGATGACAGAACAATTGTGGTTATTTATTTCTGTTCATCAGCATTTGCATTCTTTTTGAAGAAAATGCAGAAGGAAAGCCATGACTATTTCTGGTTAACTTGTTGTTGAACATTGTGATAATGAATTGATATACCTCACACGTTTTGATTAGCTGATTTGGAATGAAAAAATGGCTATGTAAAGTGCCCCTATCGGGCCCGTATTAAAACATAAACCAAAACATGCAATCCAAGTCGATATTGATTTTCACGACAACGACAACCACAATGAAGTTATTTGATGTCTGGTGAAATCAAAGACCACTTGCACTTTAAGTATGATTTGCAAATGACATGAATTGTAGTGGTTAATTCTAACCCATAAATCACCTTTATGCAAGACATTTAAGTAGACCCCATGATTCACATTGGTTATTAACTTGAAAAATAAATATGAAAATTTCACTCATTTTAAAATAAAAATCAATTATTTTATCGGATGTAAAATATAGTTAAACAATAGTTTGTAACTGAAAACTAGTATGTTTAGAATGGTTTACCATTTTGGAACCTCTTTTGTAATATATGTTTCTATTCCGTGTTAGATTTACTGTCACCTTCATTGGATACAAACAGTTCGTATGATTATTATTCTATCTTAATTTGCAGTATATTTCACGCGTTGAAATTGATAAGCCTACTTATACTATTGACTTTAAACTTAAACATAAAAGAAGATGTATTTGAGGTATAATTATTGAAGATGACTTAAGTCCACGAAGTATCAAACATGTATAAGGGAACGTATCTGGGTTTAATATGCGTCACAATTAAATTATATCAAAGAGTAAGAGTGGCGCCCTGTTGAATCTCTTAACCCTAAAACCCCATTTATTTTAGTTTTTATACGGGCCAGCAAAAAGGATGGTTCCGGAGCTGTGCCATGTGAATCAACCCTATCTACAGCATTTTGAGCAATATGAATGCAAATGCTGACATAGAGGAACAACGCATCACGCCGTACAGGAATTTATTGCCATTATAAAGTTGTGCATTATTTTAAATTTCAATCAAACAAATATTTCTGGATGATTTTTTCTTTAAAAAAATGAATGAACTTACCCATGTATGTACACTTTTATTGAAAATTCTGTAACATATAACGCTCTTTGCAGGTATCGGTTTGTATTTTCTTGGCAACATGTGCTAGTACTAGAGTTGTACATCATTTTTACTTTCAAACTCTAACCGCATACGTGTATGCAAAAGCATTTTGAAATTAAGTCTTTACCTTCATCAGTCAATAAATTCAGTTTTCTTTTCAAAATATTGTAGTGCTCGGAAGCTCAACGACAAAGGAGTTCCGCCAAATGAAATCGTTCAGATCAGCGGCCATAGAAATCTGAGTATGAACAATTATAGCAGATTGAACACCAACCAGGCCCTGGCGATATCCCACATCTTGACGTCGAATAAGAATTTCAATGTCTGTGCCCCACCGGGCTTTTTCCTTGAACCCACATTCAACGGGAACGTAGCATTCAACTTCAGCAGATATGAAACCAATTCAGTATATAAACAACAAAACACCCTGCACAGCACATTGAATTCGCCGCCGACGAAGTACCGTAGGATTCAGTTGATTCCGGAGTCTGAGAGCGACAGTGATTAAATAAGCAATACCAAACACTAAAAATCATGATGATTTTGGCAAACAAACTATTGAGTGTCCATAAGTTAAATTCTGTCAAAATTGTTTGTGAATTATGTTCCATGTTTTTTTCTTCTACAATAATTTTGCTTAAACACGTCTTTTGTGCCTTAATGAAATTAAAAATCTGAAGTTCCATTTGTGGTTTAAGTATTTAGGCCACACCAAATTGATAACTTGTTCATCGGATTTTTTCCAAAAAATAATAGGACCAGCGAGCGAAATAATAATAAAGTATTTTATTTGCATTTAGCAAAAAAAGAGGAGCGAGCGAAGAGCGAACAAATATATATAGTCATTAAACTCACTTTTGCTCACATTTTATTTACTTATTAACTAAACAATGGTATTGTAAACAGTGCAAGGATAACATCCAGTGAACGCATGATAAAATATAACTCTATAGAAATATTAGTTTTGAGATCAAACAAATGCTATTTGAGATCAAGCAAATGTATTTCTTTGAACTATTTCATAAATAAGAGAACTCAAAACCAGTTTTCCAGTTTTTTAAACCTTTTTGAAAAGTATTTTTTCAAAATACCCTATGCATGGCTAAGTTAAATCCTGGACAAAAACCAATGGTCACAGCCACCTGCCTGCCCAATGAAACATATCCAAATCTATTAGCTAGGTTTTCAACTTTTCCTTAGGAAAACTTTGTTAAAAATAATTCTCTATTAAAATACATTGTCATATCTCATGCCATTGAAATGACTTGGTGACTTGAAAAATAACTCACAAAATCAATATAGGCATTTGCAATCAAATATAAACTACAGCTATCACTCTTGCTACACAATTGGGCTTGGTCAACATTTAAGTTCTGGAAGAGAATTTACAAAAAAACCTAAACCTTATTGTAAACCATTTCAGCTGGAAAAATGTCACAGAAAATTCCAGCCAGCGCCGGAATGATTTTAGGCTCTCTCAGAATTTAACGCCTATCTTTTTTAAACTTGCAGATTTTCCGTGATTTTTTTTAGATATCTTGTTCAAATTAAGACAAGTTGTAGAAAACATAAACATATAAACAAACGAAACTTTTACTTCTTTTGTGCTGCAAATACTGATTGTGTCAATTTTCATATATAGCAAAAAAAAATTCAAGAAAACACAAGAATATGCAATATTTTTTCATAGACAAAAATCAATCAGCATAAATATTTAACACTTGAATGATTTCTGTATAAAGTTTAGAAATACACATGAACATCTAAAAAAATATACAAACATTTATTCTCAACACAAAGTGTGATTAATACCTTTTTCCAATCACACAGTCTGACACCATTTTTTTATCCTTTTTGACTATATTACAAAATATACCCAATCCGGCTTGTTTGATGTTTTTGTGTGAATGGTAAAACTCATAGGATTGCATGAAGCACACATGAATGTCAGTCAGGTTATTTTTAGCGCCATCCTACTGTCCATGCACATTGCCTCATCGCCGACCATGATCCGTTGTGTCGGAGGAATCTGAAATTTTAATATTAAAGCAATATTATACATAAATGTTCATTTCTAATGTAGTATAATGTATTATGCATTACTGAAACAGTTTGATAAAATCACAAGAAAGGTGGTGCTCCTTTCTTGGCCAACTTTATTTTTTATTACTGTACATGAATTGCATATGAATTAAATAAACACTATACTCTGATCTGTAGCAAAATAAAAACAAACATGCATCAATTATTAAATGTATAACTATTTTTGAAGGAAACAAATACTACAAAAATACATCATATTTGCTATATTAACAGCAAAACATCAAAGAAGTTAAAATACACACCTGGAGTTTTTACCTGGACAGGTGCAGTAGGTATAGATGACTGATTGGAAACTGTCTTTTTAATGTAACGGTCATCTGAATTCCCGTCAAACATGACCGAATCAAATTCAAACTTTGGATAATCACTGTCATTCACGATAAATTTCAGCACTTCTTGCCCAAAATATATACGTTTACTTTTAGCGGGAGCCAAATTAAAGCAAAAATATAAGTCCAAATTTAACCACACTTTAAATGGTGGTATAATTGTCATTTGTTGACGTAATATTCTAGAATCAGGAAGAGTTTTGCCAATTAAGTCTCGATCATCTAGACGCTTGTATCCGGGTCTTTATCGTTCATTGACTCTAATTAGAGCGGCTGCATGATTGAGCCGGTGCTTTGGTAATTGTAACGATCAAACAACGCGGTTATAATGGAAAATGCTACATTCTACTTATATATATCATTAGCGCTCGTTAAAAATCACTTTATTTCAGATGGTGCGGGAGCAATTGATAAAATAATTTATTTGTTTTGCTTTTCTGAAGAAATAGGTGCGGGAAATCCGATGAACAAGTTATTAATTTGGTGTGGCCTAATATAAATTTGATGTTCATTTCAAAAAATAATTCCATATAGTGTGGAACAATTTTTTGAAATGGAGGGACTGCTCGCGCAAAAAGAAGCAACTTTGACACAGCAGGTATGCTGCATATATATATATATGTAATTAAAACTATCAAAAACATGTTTATATTCGGTACATATGTTCAATACATGGTACACTCCCTCTCCCAATCACTCACTCCTTCCCTCGCTCGCATACTCATTCTCTCACTCGCTCGCTCGCTCGCTTAATTAATCTATTTAATTACTGTACCTGCAACAATTCAAACTATGATAAGACTCTATCATGTAAAATATCAAAGTCAATGAAATTAAATTGGTGTTATAAGCATTCAAAATCTAACGAAGGGCGTTCAGTCTTAAATTTACACTCTTCATTTAAACAACCGTTAAAGTGTACGCGGTTTTTTTAAACTATATTTTTGTAAGTTTAAGTAATTTCTTGAACGTTTTTCAGACAATGTTATAGTAACAGATATAAAGACAAAAACTTTCAACACGAATTTTGCAAACCTGTCAAACGACAAATATTAAGTTTTATCATAATATCATTGTGTGCTTCATTAGTTTTAGTCACTCTTTATTACGTCACTATCAGAGGCCTTCCAATCTTTTCAGATTTAATTGATTTTTTTGCCGCAAGGTATTCTGGTCGAGTTAATAACGGGAGCTAGATATTTAGCCTGCTTTATACAACCTATGTTTTTAATGGTTATTTAAATTGCATTCTTATAACTTTTTTCCAAATTACAATTAAAACAACGGAATATGAATTTACTTTTTTAAAACAAAATATGTATCGGATATAAATGATCAATTACTGCACATGTGAAAAATATGATGATTACAATGAAAATAATAAATTCAGTTATTTCTTGTCTTCAACGGAAAACTTGTTTGAATTGTAGTTTAACTGCACAGTAGTTATAAAACAGTTACAACAATTCTAAAAAAAATCATTGCTCAAACATGCCAGTGAATGTGAAGACTAAAAACACACAAAAAACATTCTAGACCAATTCACATTTATTCATAGTTTTGTCGTTAACATTATTGTTTAATGTGGAACGCGACCCTGAGCGAATTTTCGAGTTAATATCTGAAAATTGGTACACGAATTGAAAAGCATATGTCCAGTTAGGGCCTGGTTTTACTTTTTTTTCAAAATATTGAACAGTTTTAAAACTACGGTTTTTCGAAATATACTACTGACGTCAATTTTGAGACGCCTGTCATTTTTATGCGTAACAGCTACAATAACCGGTATTTTCATCAATTCGTCGTTCAGGTTATTTCAAATTCAATAATAAACTTTTAATAAAAGAAAGTAATGTTAATTTAATAAAAACCTCTTGTGGAAAACACTGATTGCAACCCATTTTGGGAAGTTTTAAAAGGTAACCTACGATTATCAACAATTAAATTTAAAAAAAATGAAAAAAATATTCAGAATCAGCTTTCAGATGATATTAAAATAAGAAGCAATGAGCAAATAATAAGAAAATTATATGAACTGAAAGAAAAACATGAATCTATCTCATGCGAAAAGGTTAACGGAATCATACTGAGATCAAAAGTACTGCATGTTGATCAAACCTATAAAATGCAAAATATGTATTCAACTTAGAAAAACTGCAAAATCAAATGAAAACTATAAAATTACTTAAACTTGATAACTATGACCGACATAGTACTGATTGCTTTTCCTACTTTAAGTATAATTTATATGCGACATTGTTCGTGGTAATAATTGTATAAGAACAAATAAAGCAACATCAGTTGTCTGATGGGATTGATCAATTTATAGCATGTATGTCTAGATGCGATAAGGGTTCTTTGACCTTCTTGATGCTGTGTTATCACGTGATAAACTCGTATCAAGGTCAAACAACTGGTATGTCTTTATTAAATGAAATCAAAGCCCTATGTACGGAAGAAGGCGTTCACCAACGCTTTGTATAAATCTTTATAAAATAAGTCTTAATATAACTCAAATAGCAAGTTAAGCGCTCATCTATATTTTTGATTACGTTTGCATTTTTATACAGGCCAACAACTTAATACGTTGTATGGCAGGAACATGTTTATATTTGGTGCATTATTTAATATATGGTAAGGCCACAACAAATTGATCATTTGTTCGTCGGATTTGCCGCACCTAAAATTCGAAAAACGAAAAAAAAAAATAAAAAAAACTTTTTTTTTGCGCCCGCACTTACTATTTGGCCGCGCATATTATTTTTTTTTGTTTACTTCTGAATTTCCTCTATTTTCTGAAGTTATTTTACTAAGAATTTAATCCTTCAACGTCAACTTCGCCTTTTTTGAAGGTATTTCCATGCTTTACATTCTTTGCGAGCAAAATTTCCTCGTGTCAGGACAAAATCAGGTCCGGGTAACCGCAAAACAGCCGATATTTGTTGACAGTCTTTTTTGTCGGGAATATTTTGCAGGACACACCGTTGTTATTTATTTCTGGTATTAATTTTCGGGTTACTTTCAGTTTTCGTAATGTAAAAAACAAGTTTTAAATGAAAATCAGTGTCAAAGTCAATGGATTACAGTCTTCAGTAAACAACAACAGTTTCACAGCGTCGAAGTCAATAATTATCTATGTGTGTTTTAAGTAATTCATTGTTTTGTACTTAAAATTTTGTGTTAAATAATAACTAAATCGGATTTTGAGTGCAAAACTTATATTAAAATACACGGACACACGACTAAACACAATTGAACATGTTTTGGTGAGTTATTTTTTAAATTTTCTAAAATGCATTTCTCAGTTTTCATATAATCATAATCGTTATAAACAGATACAAATAGTAGGACTTGTAAATGTTTTAGAAACAGCCTGTACATTGAATTTATGAACCAGTCAATCCACGCCCCCTTCCCCCCCCCCAGGTTCTGGGGTATACCAGGGATAGTCGGGGAAATGGGCCAAGTTTTTACCTTCCAGGTGGCCCCACAGTGCTGGGTGAATGCAGTTGATATACCCGGGGTTGGCTGGACTGAAAATCAAAGTCCCCGCTATTCCCCGGACCTTGGAGCGTGGTTACAATTGACTAGTGCATTACATACACATGGACAGTATAAAAAACATCAGTAAAATCAGAAAATAAAACCTTTTATAAGTAAAATGACTGTTTTAATTTTCTCAATTCTTCGTTTTTATCCACTTGTTTTCTTTGATCCATTTGTATAAAATGGCCTGTAATTAAAGTGGCCTGTTTCTTATGGGCATTGGTTTATACTATTTTTTTAGCTCGATTGTGACGAAAGCTGATAGCTTATAGAATCACTCACGAGTCCGTTTCCTGGGCAGAAACCAGTACTGTGTCCTTTTTTTGAGAAGCTATGAGAAAGTACCCCTGGTGGGGATCGAACCCACAACCTCTTAGGTGATAGGCGGACACCTATATCACTAGACCACTCTCACCCTCTTATGGGCATTGAAGCTATGGAGGCCGACATGATATTCTTTTTCAAGGCACGGACCTATAAACCATAGGTTCGGGGTAAAGGCGGGTTCTTTAAAGGGAAATATCTTTATTCCACCACCTGCTCTAATATAATGACTGGTGCCACATTTGCAGATTTGTTTGATACTGCTTCATTTATGTTGTCCCGCAATTTAATCCACAGTGTCTTTTTTAGATATGTTCTCTGTGTTATTTACATTTTCAATCTTCTGAAATGTCAAAGTCACTAGTAGTTGACACCAATTTAATCATGTGCTTCAAGAGGTTCAAAAATATACCTGACCCAATATTTAGAAATGCTCAAATCATGAATAACTCTTACAAGTCTAAAATGTTTTTTTTTGTAATTATAGTAAGTTACGGAATGAATACAATAGTTTTCTTTTTGGTCTTCGAATAATTGTATGTTACTATGAGGAATGTTGTCTTTACAATAATCCACGTTTAAATTGAAGTTAATAGTAAAGCACTGGACCTTATTGCCATTTGTTAAATATTGAGAGAGATTTTCATGTCACTGTGATACAATCAAAACCTTTTTATTAATAACTGAACATATGTTTGCAATTAAAAAGCATTTCTTGACATAATTGTATGATAAATTTGGTAACAAATATACTTTTTATTTTTTTTAAATTTTTCGCCTTGCGCCTCTGATTTGCCTTAAGTTAAAAAAAAAGTATTTTTTTTTTTCGTTCGCTCGCTCCTACTTTTTTTGGGCAAAATCCGTAGAACAAATGATCAATTTGTTGTGGCCTAAGGACTAACTCACATATGCACTGACAGACTCATGAACTGACTGAATGACTTGTGATTGCTCACTCACTCACTCACTCACTCACTCACTCACTCACTCACTCACTCACTCACTCACTCACTCACTCACTCACTCACTCACTCACTCACTCACTCACTCACTCACTCACTCACTCACTCACTCACTCACTCACTCACTCACTCACTCACTCACTCACTCACTCACTCACTCACTCACTCACTCACTCACTCACTCACTCACTCACTCACTCACTCACTCACTCACTCACTCACTCACTCACTCACTCACTCACTCACTCACTCACTCACTCACTCACTCACTCACTCACTCACTCACTCACTCACTCACTCACTCACTCACTCACTCACTCACTCACTCACTCACTCACTCACTCACTCACTCACTCACTCACTCACTCACTCACTCACTCACTCACTCACTCACTCACTCACTCACTCACTCACTCACTCACTCACTCACTCACTCACTCACTCACTCACTCACTCACTCACTCACTCACTCACTCACTCACTCACTCACTAAACAAAAACCCAGTGGCCAGTGATTGAGAAAACATAGGTGAAATGCTTTTAAAGCAGAATTGGTGAAAGGAAATATGAATCACTTTGCTCGGTCTAAAAACATGACTGCTTGTACTGTTGAATAGCTACACGAATAAGTAGTTTATCTTATAGTTCTTTACAAATAGTTACCAATAACTACGATTGTGTACAGTGCAAGTAATATTTTCTGTAAAGAAATATGTTTTAAAGAAAAAGTAGATATATCAATCAAGTAACTGCAAACGGTGCAAAGAACAAACTACGAAACAATTAAAATGCTTATTTCATATTTAGGTATTAATTTACGTAAACGGTGACTAAATGATCGGTCGGTCGGTCGGGTGGTTGGTCGGTCGTTTGGTCGGTAAGTCAGTCAGTAAGTCGGTCAGTCAGTCAGCAGTCAGTCAGTCAGTCAATTGAAAAAGTACCATATTTGCCATTATAATCACGAGTCGTTTTTGTGACTTAAATATATATAAATTTAGGTTCATCTTTGAAAAAATAGACAGCATAATATAGCGCATCATTTTACAATACTACATGGTTGTTTTAATTCAACAAACAGTTAGGATATCCTACAGTTTTTTTTCCTAAAGCAAAGCAAATATAAAAAAGAAAATTATATTCGGATTTATTATATATCATGCTTTCTCAAGCGTCTGGACGCATGTGACGCTCATGTAGCTTAACATCCGTGTAATTAGACGATAAGTGATTCACAGACATATACGGCTGAACATTTTTTTCCGGTATGATAGAAAACATAAGACACAGTCAATTGAAAATAAAACTTAATTGCAACAACATGTGTTTGTTGCAATACCATAGATGTCTAAATGTTAAAATATACTTGAAAAGTATGCTACTACATATTCAACGTGTTGATATTAATAATACATGCATTTTTAATGGAATCGTATATGAAAAAGATAGTGTGTCACTCATCTTCATATCATACACAGTTTTATTTAACCACTCAAGGAAACATGTATGTACTCTCGCCAACGTCGCTTACTTAAATATGTCCTGAACTCGATGTATAAAATTGTGTATTATATGAAGACTCGTGACAGGTCCTATGCATATTTCATTCAGTATTTATTTTTACGTTAATATACTTTCTTACAGTTCAAGTCATATGTTCTGTAAAAGATTTCCTTTTTCAAGAAAAAGTAGATCAATCAATAAAATAACTACAAACTGTACAAAAAATCTACGAAACGATTGAAATGCTGTCTTTATATTTAAGTATCAGTTTACGTAAACAATGAATGAATTGTTTGGAAACACATGGTTGGTCCTCAACTTATTTCTTGAAATATAACGGAATTGGTTTTGTCTAATTTCAATTAATCATTTTCATACCACTGCCCGCACAAAAACTTGATTAGCCAACTCGAGTCAGTAAGAACGACGACCCATTAAGTGAAACGTCATGGTAATAATATTTGTAAAAGGAAATATTAAACACTTTGCTCTAATTTAGAAATATTATCCAAGTGACAGCTGACCAGCATGTTTCTTGTTCATACGTCCGTGGTCGGCTCCACGAATGCGAAGTGTATCTTATAGTTCGTTTAATGCATATGCATATTGAGAAAAAAAATATGTACAGTGCAAGTCATATTTTCTGTAAAAGATTTTTTTCTAGAGAAAAAATAGATCAATCAATAAAGTAACTGCAAACTGTGCAAAAAACAACAACAAAATAAAACGTTGAATGAATTGTGTAGAAACACATGGTTGGTTCTCAACATATCTATTGAAATATAGCTGAATTGTGTTGTTTTAGTTATGTTTGATAATTTCCCTTCCTCTGCCCGAACAAAAACTTTTATGATTCGCAAACTAGAGTCAGTAAGAACATATAAGGTTTTCTTCTCAATTCTGTGTACACTATTGTTTTGTGCATAATTTACATGTTTTTTTTCTGTTTCAATGCATTACGTATTTTGTCTTTGTTAATTTGGATTATGTTCATATTTGTAGAACTAAACTAATTGTAAATATTATATCGAAATAAATATTGTTTAAACCAAGAATATATAGCAAACGTCTGTAGGCCTGTACAAAGTCGTATCACAGAAGCATCAACAACTGGAAAGACAACCCGGTCATGGTAAACATTAAAGACACCTATGTCAAAATAATCAAAATGTCTACCCTGCACTGTTTTCAGAAAGTCATATGTACATCGATAGTGAATGACTGATAATTTAACCCCTCTGGAACAGTTTAGTGCTTTACTTCATTAACGCATATGCGTTTTGTAACATGTTTACCAATAAAGATTTCTTTACCGAAAGTCTCCTTATCTGAAATTATTTTTAATAAGCCATTCAAAAAGACCGGATATGTTTTATAATTGCTATAGCGGCAAATTAAAATAAACGATGTACTCAATCATTTTACTATCAAAGGCCGATAAAGGCCGCATGGCATGCTCATAGTCTCATCAACTTGTGAAATGTTATCGACACCTTAGCAAGGTCAACGTTTGTGTGTTTAAAAAAACAACAACAAAAAACAAACAAAAAAACAACAACACATGTTTACTTCCTATAGTAGGAAGTTTTGATATGGCTGCCAATTTAAACGTAAGGATAATAGCCAGTCTTAAATTGCACCATAATATCGCCATTCCATCAATAGTGTAACACAAAACTTCGCTATATATTCGGCAAAAAGAAAACAAAACATGCAGACATTAACATAACCTCATGATTGGTGGGTGGATATAATAACTAGTGATATACATACACAAGAGCAGAAAGGTTGCATGCCTTTCTTTAAGCGTAAAAGGGTGTTCGGTAAACTGTATGTATTGGGATTCTGTAAAGTCTTCGTGTTTTCATTCGTTATCCATCAAAGGTCATTTCAACTGACTTAAGCACACTAGTTAACTAGAGTTAAATCAATATTCAATTATTATTTAACAGCTTACATTTAATTTAAAGCATGTGAAAACTTAATATAACTACATGTACACACAAGTATAAAGAGATGGATTTATGGCGGTTTCAGAACGGTTTGTCATTTATTATTATACACAAAATAGGTATGGGAATGTGGTTAGTTCAAATAATATACATTTTAAAATAGAAACAACAACATTAAATAGTTTATCAAAATGAATTATTTCAATTAAGGAACAATATACACAAGTTAGATATAAAACACCTAATCAAATTCGTCTCAAGTGATTAAATAAGGTTTTAGCAAAATTCAATGTATTTTCCCTAAGGTACCCGGGTTCTTACAGTTAAAACTTATTTTCAGTACATTAGGTCTTGGGTAAATGCGGCAATGTTTATATATTTCCTGACAGGATTAATAAGTGGTCATTTGAGTGAATAGTGCAGTTCGTCATCAATATTGTTAAGATTACGAAAAGTACACTTTCCTCTATTGACCAGTCTTACCGCATTTCTTTTCTACCTACCAACATTGCCAGGAAATGTATGGTCGCTCACTTATTATTCTGGTTCAACAGTACTATTTAGAGGGTATTATCTAAGTTTTCAGAAGAGCATGTAACGTGGAATAAATCCGTCTAGTATATGTAATCCGGCGTAAAAAATATAATGATGTTGCTCAAAGAAATCAATGTTTTCAAAGCAAAAGACTTCACATCCGTATGATAGAATGGGACCAATGGTATCATCTAAAAACTATCCAAGAGTAAGTCTAGTTTAACAGTTATTTTAAAAATCAGAGGACTTTAAGCCTGTTTAGGATAACAACTCTTATATGTAAAGTCTGACCTGTGGTCGGGACAATAATATATTATTAAAAACTATAATTTTGGCAAGAAGTGTTTAGCTTAAGAAGTTTGCCGATATTGTATCTTGCCATTTAATTTATTCTTTTGTATGTATTTCTGATACAAAATAGTCAAGATTAAAATTCAGAAATATATTTATTCAAATCAATTCGAGAGAAAATGTTACATTGTTTATACATCACTTATTATATTTTTAGGATACGGTTGCAATTATGAAATGATATCTCCGATTATTGCCGTTAATAATTCATTTTAACTAATGTTTTAGTACTTGCGTTTTTGATGTAATCTCATTGATACAGATATACAACATGATTTGAACATTAATTCATCTTGGGTCAGTTTGCAACACTAAGTAATACATACGAAACATTCACTAGTTTTCAAATTGCTTAACGCAAAACGATCGATCTGATGGTGTTGAAGGTAAGGAATGATAAATAATATTCAAATTTAGTTGATCTTGAAACAGCTCTTCCTTAATATTTCCTGTGGCTTGTTCCGATTAAAAAGTTATTTACAAACTTGTTTTAATTTGTTTGAGTGCTTGTTTCATTAACATACATTGAGTATAATTTTATTCCTATATTTCCTGTGGCTTGTTCCGATGAACAGTTTTTTTTTACATTCTTCTATTTGTAAGTATACACTTAATGACAAGTGATGTATTGATATGATACACTCACTGGAAATAATATTGAAAACTTATCTAAAAATGCCAAATGTGAACAGAACACTAAGAACCTCACCGGAAGTAAAAACAACATTGGATTTCTTAATAGAGTGCCATTCTATATTTAGATCAGAATGAAATAAATCCAAGTGAATATCATATATATTTTACTTCGTTGGCTTTCTAGACGAATGAGAGAGCGTGTTATTATTGGCCATATGATATTGTTGCTAACATGTTCATTTTCATTTAAGACACATTAAATACGGTATATGATATATTGAAATTGTGTATTAGATAAAGCGCAATGTAAGCAGTATGAGTATGCTGTTGTCATATTAAACGAATGTAATTGGTGTGATGAAATTCTGTTTTACACGCGCATTGACAAAACAAGTTTTCCTAAATATATAAGTTAGTGCTATATTAAAACGCTTTAAAATGCAGTAAACATTACAAAAAAGTCCTCAATTACAAACTCTTGTTTGGATTTCAAAATCTAAATAATAGTACTGATAAACATTTCGATATAGTTAACCTTTATATTTGTTAGACGAGTGGGTGTATACAATTAGCTGGTGATATATATGCACACTGAATAAAGGTGTTTGTGACATTGATGAAAGTATTTCAGTAGTTACTTACAGAAATGCATTATATAAGATACAGAGCTAATTGATAACATAGCATAAGCGGTTTTGACATTCTAAACAAGGTTAAATGCAACAAAAATCTCCCTTTTTAAATAGTTTTGTTAAAACATACTTCTAATGTTTTGTAATTAAATTTCCACATTTATTTTGTCAGATATACTGAATCCATATAGTTGAGTATTTGTACATTTGCATTGAAAACAACAATCCGTTGTTAATTTTAGACGCATATTGGCTTCCGTACAACAAACGCCGTAGCGTTCAACATAGCGCCTCACAAGCTCAAGTTATTGTTATTGCACAATTAACAATACAATTTGACCCTGTCTCTATTTTGTAACATTCATGTGTCTCACAGATTCTCTCTAAATTGTTGCAATATAAAAAAAGAACCTATACCTCCAAATACAGCACACGCAGTTTATGCAAAATGAGTTCCTGAGTGAATTAGTTTCTTGATTTAAATACTTTTTATATGCTTTTTTTAAGTTTAAATATTAGGGCGCAATATTTGAATTTTAAGTACAAATTGATGTAAAGGATCAAAGGATGTTGAGATATAAACTTAAAGTAAAACTCTACAATATTTGCAAGAATGCACAAACTAGCTGCATGAAATTGTAAACTGATTCTTCATCAAAATTGATATTTGTCGCTGTAAGAAAATGACGTGATTATGGCTTTCGTAGAAAAAAATTAAGACGCCTTAACAATCACAGAGTATATGCCGATGACATACGTTATTTACCTAATAATGCATAATTCTTTAAACCATTGCCTAGCATTATAAGGTTTAATTCACAGTCTTACTTTTGGCAATACATTATGTGCAAATGGTGTTTAACCAACCTTCATGTGCTACAATGATATTGCTGAATTATATGTTTTGCAGAAATACGAAAAAATCACGTATTTGAGATCAGTCAAGTTTTAAAAAACACACATTTATCTTTTCGGTTAATCTTTCAACATTAATATATACGTGTTTAAACACTCAGTGTTACCAAATAATTTCTTTATCACACATTATGGTTAATGTTAATATAAATGTATGTTTGATGCCCCAATTCCTGTATATCAATAGTGTTTTGGCTGCAATAAAACAGTGAATGATCTTTTATGCTAGTTTAATTTGATGTTATAAAGTAGCACTCCAAATTATGTGGGTAATCACAATCAGTAAAGCGTCTGTTTTCGAAAATAAATGAATTGAGGGTTATTGTTTAAAATGTATCAAACTCTAGTAACAGTATACACACATGTTCGTTTAGAATTAAACAACAAAAGGTCAGAACATTTCATTACGTTGCATTCGATACCTGTCATAATATAACTGTCGTTCACTTTCAACGAACGTAATTTCATCAATCGTCGTAAAAACTGCATCATTAATCAAATATGTAAACATATCAGCCTTAAACAAGTGTAAGAAATATTCCCCATATAAAAAAGATGTATAAGACATGCACTTTATATAACACAAAATGATAAAAAGATGCCAAATGCAATTTTCAATTGGAAAATAAACATTCGGAATTATCGAGTGAGTGAGTGAGTGAGTGAGTGAGTGAGTGAGTGAGTGAGTGAGTGAGTGAGTGAGTGAGTGAGTGAGTGAGTGAGTGAGTGAGTGAGTGAGTGAGTGAGTGAGTGAGTGAGTGAGTGAGTGAGTGAGTGAGTGAGTGAGTGAGTGAGTGAGTGAGTGAGTGAGTGAGTGAGTGAGTGAGTGAGTGAGTGAGTGAGTGAGTGAGTGAGTGAGTGAGTGAGTGAGTGAGTGAGTGAGTGAGTGAGTGAGTGAGTGAGTGAGTGAGTGAGTGAGTGAGTGAGTGAGTGAGTGAGTGAGTGAGTGAGTGAGTGAGTGAGTGAGTGAGTGAGTGAGTGAGTGAGTGAGTGAGTGAGTGAGTGAGTGAGTGAGTGAGTGAGTGAGTGAGTTTACATCCATTCAAGGGATGCCAAGATATTCACTGACTGATTCACTTACTCATTTTTGAAAAACTAACGACATCTTAAATTACTATCAGTAACGTAATACACGATTTATAGACAATGCAACAGTACTGGCTTGCTGCCAACAAGAACATTTACGGTCCCTCTAATCCCCTCAATATACAAAATTGACACTGAATATTAAACGACAGTTGTTGTCAGAGTATGCAAAAGGTTGAAAAATATGCTTTTCTTACATAAATTAAACACCTAGCATTTTTCTTGACAAGTTTGTTCTTGAATGGTTGTAGTATTCTTGACTAGAGTGTTCATAATCATATGCAAAGTCTGCGTGTTTTCATTTGTTAGCAATCAAAGGTCATTTCAATTGACTTAAGCACACTAGTCAACTAATCTTAAACTCAATATTCAATTGATATTTCACAGCTTACATTTAGGTTAAAGCATGTGAAAACTCTATATAACTACATGTAGACACAAGTATGTCATATAACTGATACAGATATATATCATGGTTTGCAATCAGTTTGAAATACTAAGTAATACATGCGAAACGTTTACGCGTTTTAAAATTGCTTAACGTAAAACGATTGATCTGATGTAGTTGAAGGTAAGGAATGATAAATAATATGCAAATTTGGTTGATCTTGAAACAGCACTTCCACTGATATTTCCTGTGGCTTGTTCAATTGAAAAAGGTTATTTACATTGTTTTACATATTTTGAGTGCTTGTTTGATTAACATTCTTAGAGTATAATTAACATCTCACAATGTACGAAGCATCCGGGAGATGCAATAATTACATATTTTTCTCATTCAAGCATGTGTACTTACTGCAACAATAGCACATACCGTATGGAATATTCAATACACACGTCATTATGAATTTATTAAACACAGCTTTAAAAACAATTAACATGTATTTTAAAACAAACAGATAATACATCTAAACTGGAGAACGAAATATCGGGCTTGCATTTAAACAGAAAAGATCAAAGTAAATTTTAAATTTCAACATACAATCTTTATTTATTTATTAAAGTCGTTTAAAGTCAATGAAGCTAATTCAGTACTACATAAAATACGTTACGATATATTCCCTATGTTTAAAATGAAGGAAAAAGATAACTTACGTTAGCCCTTTTCTTGGCTTCCACCTGAAAACATCAAATAAAACAACATCAGTTGATTAAAAAGTATCATATAAATGCACGTGAAAAGACAGTAATGGTAATGTGAAATTATTGGGGCTTCTATGTCATATAAACTAATTGACTGACTGACTGACTGAATGAATGAATGACTGAATGACTGACTGACTGACTGACTGACTGACTGACTGACTGACTGTCTGACTGACTGACTGACTGACTGACTGACTGACTGACTGACTGACTGACTGACTGACTGACTGACTGACTGACTGACTGACTGACTGACTGACTGACTGACTGACTGACTGACTGACTGACTGACTGACTGACTGACTGACTGACTGACTGACTGACTGACTGACTGACTGACTGACTGACTGACTGACTGATGACTGACTGACTGACTGACTGACTGACTGACTGACTGACTGACTGACTGACTGACTGACTGACTGACTGACTGACTGACTGACTGACTGACTGACTGACTGACTGACTGACTGACTGACTGACTGACTGACTGACTGACTGACTGACTGACTGACTGACTGACTGACTGACTGATTTACTCACACACTGACTGACTGACTCACTGACTGACTCATTCACTGACTCACTCACTCACTGGCTGACTCACTCACTGTCTCACTTGTGAAAATTTAACGACATCTTTTCTTTGTACAGGACGTACTCACTAACATTTACGAAATACATGATATACAGACGATGTAACATTACTGGCGTGTTGCCAACAAGATACTTCACGGACCCTCTAATCCCCTCTTGGGGAGGGGGCTGGAAGGGGTAAGCTTATTTACCCTCGTCATAGGGTTATACCCATTCGGCGAGCATCTATATACACCATTGATAAACAGAAATATAAAACACTTTGCTCGGTCATAGCATAGTTTTCAAAATGACCACTGATCTGCATTTACCTTGTTGATAGGTCCGTGAACAGCTCCGTCAGTAACTTATTTAATAGTTCTTTACAGTCACATATTAATTAGTATGACTATGTACAGTGCAATTCATATTATCTTTAAGAGATAATATGTTTATAAGGTAACTGCAAAATGTCCACATAAAAGTATACGAAACGACGGAAACGCTTTATTCATATACTAGTATAAGTATTAATTTACATACATGTTGGATGAACTATGTGGACACCACATGGTTAGTTCTCAACAGATATAATGAAATATAGCTAAATGTTTTTGTTTGTTTTGCGTTTAACCATTTCCGTTCATATCCCCCCAACTTGAATGATTCTCAAAATTGTATCAATAATACCTCTTAATATTAAATAAGCAGTACTTGTATAATAAATGTTATGAGACGTATTGTGCTTTTGTATATGTGACATATTGCGGTTATTGTATACGGATATTATATTCTGCTTGCTTTTATGAAGCACCTGGACGCAAATAGCGCATATAAAGTATAGTTGAAAATCCGTGTTAGTCAACCCTTAGTCTTTCGCAGACGTTTACGGCATAATGTGTTTTCCGGTTTTAAAGAAACATCAGACACAGTCAACATGAAACAAATTCTTAAATGATACATAATGTGTTCGTTTCACTACAGTATATGTTTAAATGTTAAAACATGTTAGCAAAATAGGCTAGGACATATTCACGCATCAATTTGAAAACTAATCTGTCACTCATCTTCATATCATACACAGTTCTATTAAACCAGTCAAGGTAATATCGTCCCATTGGTGCAAAAAGGTACCAAGCGACATTTTCATACTTTCGAGTAAATTGAGTTTAAAGGTTTGGCGGTTCATAAAAAATCAGAAAACGATTTTGTGACTTTGAATCTTTTATCACTTATCTCAAATGGTTTATGTAAATTGTTCCTTGAATAGCAATTAGTACCTTGTTGCATAAACCTCAGTTGGAATAATCAGATGAATATGCATGCTTTAAGGGGCCTTATGTCATATGATACCTTATTGCTTTATATGTTAGGCATAAATGTCAAACACAAAACATAAGAAATGTTCATTGATCTTTAATATTGCAACATTTGGTACAACATGTCAAATATAAGTGATTATATTTATAGTATTATAGTATAGTAAACGTTATAATAATTCATTTAAGGTGCAACAATATGAACAATATTACAAAGAACAAGGCTATGTATCATGATTTTTAATTCCAGGTCAGTGTAAATGTACTAACGTTTATCATAATTATTACACATGTAAACCGTTTTGCATTGCACACTGATTATATGTATGCACAAGATAGTGTTCACTGTTTTCCGAACAGAAATTATACATGATTTTACTACAGAAGGAAAGCATTTTCCAGTATAAAAAATGAATCTGTTCATATTGAAATACTTAGCTCAATATCTCCATCGTCTGATGACTGGCACAACATCTATGTTTGTTATGCTGACATTAAGTGAGAAGTGATGAAATGATTTCCTTTGTGCAAAGGCCAACATTTCTGTCTACCTTGTTATGGTTGGTATAGCTATCTCTAGAAATGAGTCCATTTCAAACGAATAGTTCACAAATGTATTTTTGGGTGAGGATTTTCTTACCTAATCAATTTTACATGTAGCCACTTTCTGCGCATACAAGAGGTTGACAATTTTAAGTTTGGACAGTATTTTTCACATTTTTTTTGTTCTCTATCATATGGTTGTATTTGATTGAAACCACAACATACAGGTTTGTCTTTCGTGTAATCCATTGGGACGAAAACACACAGACGTTGTTTGATGTTTCTATAGTTGAGTGAACAGAATCACATTCCATTTGAGATTGTCCTGACGCAAGAAACTTGTGACAAAGGGGTTTGAGTTGTGGTACTTGTAGGCGTGAACAGAAAGGATGACGTTACCTACTGGTTTCTGTTTTGTCAGAGATGTACACAATCTCTTGCACATAACTTTTTTAACAAACTTACAAAGTGTTTTTATGAGACATGTAGCTACCGCGGAGGAGCCTCGTTTGCACTGGGTCTTGTTCCAAAGGTGACAAAATACTTGTTTATTTCACAACGAATAAATGGTCAAATAGTCACATAGTTTTATACAGTAGTTAAGCTCACTGACATAATATGAAAAGAGAGTTGTAAGGCCTAAGCACTGCCTTGTGAGTCCAACGTTTGAAAGCTTTTGCTCTCTCTCTCTCTCTCTCTCTCTCTCTCTCTCTCTCTCTCTCTCTCTCTCTCTCTCTTTCATTGACCTTTTCCGTCTCTTCTATTTCATTTACTTTATTTAACTGAAGTTCTTCGTATTCTTTGGTCAAGTTTTCATAAGTACTACAATCTGCTTGCTACCTTCTATATAATTCACACACGAAACATTGGTCCTGTTTTGGCTTGTAGAAACAAAGATTGTAAGATTGTTCTTAACATTTTGACTTCACTGGTGAACTGCGGTACCCTATGGGCTTGTTCAGTAAACAAAATGTTCCCTGGTTTGCAATATAATGTTACACTGGTTTTTACTTCTTTCTGATACATCATCAGTTGTAAATTCATTTTATCTTTCTTTTGGTGCCCTGAAAGAGCAGTTTCCATCTCCACGGATATTAGCTCGCTTATGTTCATTGCTGACAAGAAAGTTATGCAGTCGTGATGTGTGACTGTCGTACAATTGTTTGCTTTGTATGTAACGTTATACTTATACTCTTTGCTCTTTCCAAGTGGCTCTAATTGTTAATTTTATTGTCTGTTTGCATCTCTTATATTGTGAGAATGTTATAGAAGATGATTTTATTTCATTTCAAACATTCAAAACACATGGTTTCAATGAAATAAGTCGAAATGACCCTTGATCATTGCAAAAGCAGATACATATTCATATATATATTTATATGGCGATCATAATCAATAGTTCAAATGTAACAACATTTAGTATTCGAGCATGTATAGCACATAGATAAACTGTACACACAAAGAAATGAAAGTAATAAGCGTTTAAATTCAAGGCTTAAACTCTTTATAAATTATTACGCTACCTAGTTAACTCTTTCCTTATTTCAAAAGCTCTAAATACTGCAAGATTGTTAACTACATTGACATTCTTCGGCATAAAAAGCGCAATTGTTTAATACATGCTTGGATGACGACAATAGTATCGTGGTAAGTATCTTTGTCTAACATCGGTATACATGTTACATTCAAAAAGAAAGTGGAATTCATCTTCTAAAATGTTACAAGATGGACATATCCTATTATCAATATCTGTACGGTTCCATCGACCGGTTTCAATACTAAATCTATGAGATGATAACCTCAATTTGCTGAGAGCAATCCTATATTTTTCAATTTTAACGCATTTTAAATAAAACTGAAAATCAAAGCCAAAAATATTTCTATAAAACAATGCCCTAGAAGATTCTACTGTTCATTAGTTTTTGATGGACATCTCTCTGTGTTCTTTTCCACTTCTTTTATTCGAGTATTCATTTGCTAGATCTTGATATGAATTTTCTTCCATGAATTTTCTCGCTAAAACCTCTGTTTTCCGTTTATTGTTTCCTAATACAGTCTCATTTTCTGTATCAGTGGAAGTAAAATGATCCTTGCTTGGTTTGTAAGTTTCATCCAGATCAATGTCATTGTAACCTTCTTCACTTGGATCTATTCATTTTAATTTGACGGGTTACCTCAGCCCTTCACACCTTTGTATATCTGTTAATGAAAAATCATCTTTAGAATTGGAACTCTGTATAGCAGGCTCGTCATGAATAGTTCTGTTTGATGCTATAGTATCTCCACATATTGAATTTTGTGTAATTTCACTTTAATCAGCTATTGGCGTCGCAAAGTAGATGTTCTCATTTTACCATGTAATCTTACTGAAACATAATTTTGTTATAACTACCTTACTAAATACTACTTTATAAAACATATTTTGATGTATATTACGCTAAATACACATTCCATAATACATATCGCAAGATATAATCATTATAATTTAATTTTGTTTTGTAGGTGACAGAAAACAATACTTACATTTGTTATTGTAAAATTAGGGGGACTCTTTACGGTACCTGACGATATGTCCCTATTAAATGACGCGTGTTTAGAGTACTGTCATCACATTAACACCTCTGGGATTAGGGGTCAATCGTTGTAAAAACAAAACAAACGAACATTATAAACGAAAACATTGTTGTAGGCAAAAGGTGTTTTATTCTCTTTTTTGCACTATTTTTTCGAATATTCGAATACCGATTTTGACATTCGAATACCAAACGTTTTATTGAATATTCGAATATTCGAATTTTCGTTTGCATCCCTAATACGAATATATTTTCCGTATTTCTGTTATCTAGAACCCCCTTTGTACGAAGTTGAGCGGTTCTCCAGTTCTAGTGCGCTGATCAAAAGTGGTCAGGCATTTTATTCTACGGCTCAGCCAAATGCGCACAGTTTCCTAATGGTCAATCGTGACACTAGGCACAATAAATACGCCCGGCGTTACTATTTTGTGAATTATTTCTGTCTCAATTAGACACTATAATAACCAAAGCAGTAAATGTTTTATTAAGGAAACTTTGTATCAGCCAATACAGAAAAGGTGGATTCAGCAAATTCATGCAGAAACCCTTGTATGTTTACACAAGTCACAATTGAAGATCACGAGAATGTAAGCAGTCGCCACATTTTAAATGGATTTACTCAATGAGAACTGCTCAAATATCATGTTAGTGAGATGTGTCATTCACCACAGAAATGAAATTTACTGTCGATGAATGCTGCCTATGTTTCAATATATTGAGGGTATGATAACTATACCGATTTTGAGGCCGCTTTTCTTTACCAGTGCCACTACCATGCGTATTCCTGGGCGCGAGAGTGTCGAGGCTAGTTATTTATGGACTATTCGTTAGATTCTGGAGTACTGATTGTGGTTTTCCCCTGTCACTCCCGAACAAAAAAGAAGTGAGTTTTTGCGGTCAGATAACCAACTGACTGTAGAAAAAAATCACGAGGTCAACTAATCATATAAAGCAAAGCGAACACCGCACCTTGTTACTATGCCAAATGTGAACAGAACACTAAGAACCTCACCGGAAGTAAAATCAACAATATTGGATTTCTTAATAGAATGCCATTCTATATTTAGATCAGAATGAAATAAATCCCAGTGAATAGCATATATATTTTACTTCGTTGGCTTTCTCGACGAATGAGAGAGCGTGTTATTATTGGCCATATTATATTGTTGCTAACATGTTCATTTTCATTTAAGACACATTATATACGGTATATGATATATTGAAATTGTGTATTAGATAAAGCGCAATGTAAGCAGTATGAGTATGCTGTTGTCATATTAAACGAATGTAATTGGTATGATGAAATTCTGTTCTACACGCGCATTGACAAAACACGTTTTCGTAAAGATATAAGTTAGTGCTATATTAATACGCTTTAAAATGCAGTAAACATTACAAAAAAATCCTCACTTACAAACTCTTGTTTGGATTTCAAAATCTAAACAATAGTACTGATTAACATTTCGATATAGTTAACGTCTATATTTGTTAGACGAGTGGTTGTATACGATTAGCTGGTGATGTATATGCACACTGAAAATATGTGTTTTGTGACATTGATGAAAGTATTTCAGTAGTTACTTACAGAAATGCATTATATAAGATACAGAGTTAATTTATAACATAACATAAGCGGTCTTGACATTCTAAACAAGGTTAAATGCAACATAAATGTCCCTTTTTAAATAGTTTTGTTAAAACATACTTCTACTGTTTTGTAATTAAATTTCCACATTTATTTTGCCAAATATACTGAATCCATACAGTTGAGTATTTGTACATTTGCATTGAAATCAACAATCCGTTGTTATTTTTAGACGCATAATGGCTTCCGTACAACAAACGCCGTAGCGTTCAACATAGCGCCTCACAAGCTCAAGTTATTGTTATTTCACAATTAACTATACAATTTGATCCTGTCTCTATTTTGTAACATTCATGTGTCTCACAGATTCTCTCTAAATTGTTGCAATATCAAAAAAAAACACCTATACCTCAAAATACAGCACACGCATTTTATGCAAAATGAGTTCCTGAGTGAATTAGTTTCTGGATTTAAATACTTTTTATATGCTTTTTTTTAAGTTTAAATATTAGGGCGCAATATTTGAATTTTAAGTACAAATTGATGTAAAAGGATGTTCAGATATAAACTTTAAGTAAAACTCTACAATATTTGCAAGAATGCACAAACTAGCTGCATGAAATTGTAAACTGATTCTTCATCAAAATTGATATTTGTCGCTGTAAGAAAATGACGTGATTATGGCTTTCGTAGAAAAAAATTAAGACGCCTTAACATTCACAGAGTATATGCCGATGACATACGTTATTTACCTAATAATGCATAATTCTTTAAACCATTGCCTAGCATTATAAGTTTTAATTCACAGTCTTACTTTTGGCAATACATTATGTGCAAATGATGTTTAACCAACCTTCATGTGCTACAATGATATTGCTGAATTATATGTTTTGCAGAAATACCAAAAAATCACGTATTTGAGATCAGTCAAGTTTTAAAAAACACACATTTATCTTTTCCGTTAATCTTTCAACATTAATATATACGTGTTTAAACACTCAGTGTTACCAAAGAATTTCTTTATCACACATTATGGTTAATGTTAATATAAATGTATGTTTGATGCCCCAATTCCTGTATATCAATAGTGTTTTTGCTGCAGTAAAACAGTGAATGATCTTTTATGCTAGTTTAATTTGATGTTATAAAGTAGCACTCCAAATTATGTGGTTATTCACAATCAGTAAAGCGTCTGTTTTCGAAAATAAATGAATTGAGGGTTATTGTTTAAAATGTATCAAACTCTAGTAACAGTATACACACATGTTCGTTTAGAATTAAACAGGAAAAGGTCAGAACATTTCATTACGTTGCATTCGATACCTGTCATAATATAACTTTCGTTCACTTTCAACGAACGTAATTTCATCAATCGTCGTAAAAACTGCATCATTAATCAAATATGTAAACATATCAGCCTTAAACAAGTGTAAGAAATATTCCCCATATAAAAAAGATGTATAAGACATGCACTTTATATAACACAAAATGATAAAAAGATGCCAAATGCAATTTTCAATTGGAAAATAAACATTCGGAATTATCGAGTGAGTGAGTGAGTGAGTGAGTGAGTGAGTGAGTGAGTGAGTGAGTGAGTGAGTGAGTGAGTGAGTGAGTGAGTGAGTGAGTGAGTGAGTGAGTGAGTGAGTGAGTGAGTGAGTGAGTGAGTGAGTGAGTGAGTGAGTGAGTGAGTGAGTGAGTGAGTGAGTGAGTGAGTGAGTGAGTGAGTGAGTGAGTGAGTGAGTGAGTGAGTGAGTGAGTGAGTGAGTGAGTGAGTGAGTGAGTGAGTGAGTGAGTGAGTGAGTGAGTGAGTGAGTGAGTGAGTGAGTGAGTGAGTGAGTGAGTGAGTGAGTGAGTGAGTGAGTGAGTGGCGAGCGAGCGAGCGAGCGAGCGAGCGAGCGAGCGAGCGAGCGAGCGAGCGAGTGAGTGAGTGAGTGAGTGAGTGAGTGAGTGAATGAGTGAGTGAGTTTACATCCATTCAAGGGATGCAAAGATATTCACTGACTGATTCACTGACTCATTTTTGAAAAATTAACGACATCTTAAATTACTATCATTAACGTAATACACGATTTACAGACAATGCAACAGTACTGGCTTGCTGCCAACAAGAAAATTTACGGTCCCTCTAATCCCCTCAATATACAAAATTGACACTGAATATTAAACGACAGTTGTTGTCAGAGTATGCAAAAGGTTGAAAAATATGCTTTTCTTACATAAATTAAACACCTAGCATTTTTCTTGACAAGGTTGTTCTTGAATGGTTGTAGTATTCTTGACTAGAGTGTTCATAATCATATGAAAAGTCTGCGTGTTTTCATTTGTTAGCAATCAAAGGTCATTTCAATTGACTTAAGCACACTAGTCAACTAATCTTAAACTCAATATTCAATTGATATTTCACGGCTTACATTTAGGTTAAAGCATGTGAAAACTCTATATAACTACATGTAGACACAAGTATGTCATGTAACTGATACAGATATATATCATGGTTTGCAATCAGTTTGTAATACTAAGTAACACATGCGAAACGTTTACGCTTTTTAAAATTGCTTAACGTAAGACGATTGATCTGATGTAGTTGAAGGTAAGGAATGATAAATAATATGCAAATTTGGTTGATCTTGAAACAGCACTTCCACTGATATTTCCTGTGGCTTGTTCAATTGAAAAAGGTTATTTACATTGTTTTACACATTTTGAGTGCTTGTTTGATTAACATTCTTAGAGTATAATTAACATCTCACAATGTACGAATCATCCGGGAGATGCAATAATTACATATTTTTCTCATTCAAGCATGTGTACTTACTGCAACAATAGCACATACCGTATGGAATATTCAATACACACGTCATTATGAATTTATTAAACACAGCTTTAAAAACAATTAACATGTATTTTAAAACAAACAGATAATACATCTAAACTGGAGAACGAAATATCGGGCTTGCATTTAAAAAGAAAAGATCAAAGTAAATTTTAAATTTCAACATACAATCTTTATTTATTTATTAAAGTCGTTTAATGTTAATGAAGCTAATTCAGTACTATATAAAATACGTTACGATATATTCCCTATGTTTAAAATGAAGGAAAAAGATAACTTACATTATCCATTTGCTTGGCCTCAACCTGAAAACATCAAATAAAACAACATCAGTTGATTAATAAGTATCATATAAATGTACGTGAAAAGACAGTAATGGTGATGTGAAATTATTTGGGCTTCTATGTCATATAAACTAATTGACTGACTGACTGACTGAATGAATGACTGAATGACTGACTGACTGACTGACTTACTGACTGACTGACTGACTGACTGACTGTCTGACTGACTGACTGACTGACTGACTGACTGACTGACTGACTGACTGACTGACTGACTGACTGACTGACTGACTGACTGACTGACTGACTGACTGACTGACTGACTGACTGACTGACTGACTGACTGACTGACTGACTGACTGACTGACTGACTGACTGACTGACTGACTGACTGACTGACTGACTGACTGACTGACTGACTGACTGACTGACTGACTGACTGACTGACTGACTGACTGACTGACTGACTGACTGACTGACTGACTGACTGACTGACTGACTGACTGACTGACTGACTGACTGACTGACTGACTGACTGACTGACTGACTGACTGACTGACTGACTGACTGACTGACTGACTGACTGACTGACTGACTGACTGACTGACTGACTGACTGACTGACTGACTGACTGACTGACTGACTGACTGACTGACTGACTGACTGACTGACTGACTGACTGACTGACTGATTCACTCACACACTGACTGACACACTCACTGACTGACTCATTCACTGACTCACTCACTCACTGGCTGACTCACTCACTGTCTCACTTGTGAAAATTTAACGACATCTTTTCTTTGTACAGGACGTACTCACTAACATTTACGAAATACATGATATACAGACGATGTAACATTACTGGCGTGTTGCCAACAAGATACTTCACGGACCCTCTAATCCCCTCTTGGGGAGGGGGCTGGAAGGGGTAAGCTTATTTACCCTCGTCATAGGGTTATACCCATTCGACGAGCATCTATATACACCATTGATAAACAGAAATATAAAACACTTTGCTCGGTCATAGCATAGTTTTCAAAATGACCACTGATCTGCATTTACCTTGTTGATAGGTCCGTGAACAGCTCCGTCAGTAACTTATTTAATAGTTCTTTACAGTCACATATTAATTAGTATGACTATATACAGTGCAATTCATATTATCTTTAAGAGATAATATGTTTATAAGATAACTGCAAACTGTCCACATAAAAGTATACGAAACGACGGAAACGCTTTATTCATATACTAGTATAAGTATTAATTTACATACATGTTGGATGAACTATGTGGACACCACATGGTTAGTTCTCAACAGATATAATGAAATATAGCTAAATGTTTTTGTTTATTTTGCGTTTAACCATTTCCGTTCATATCCCCCCAACTTGAATGATTCTCAAAATTGTATCAATAATATTAAATGAGCAGTATTTGTATAATAAATGTTATGAGACGTATTGTGTTTTTGTATATGTGACATATTGCGGTTATTGTATACGGATATCATATTCTGCTTGCTTTTATGAAGCACCTGGACGCAAATAGCGCATATAAAGTATAGTTGAAAATCCGTATTAGTCAACCCTTAGTGTTTCGCAGACGTTTACGGCATAATGTGTTTTTCCGGTTTTAAAGAAACATCAGACACAGTCAACATGAAACAAATTCTTATTTGAATCATAATATGTTCGTTTTACTACAGTAGATGTATACATGTTAAAACATGTTAGCAAAATAGGCTAGGACATATTCACGCATCAATTTGAAAACTAATCTGTCACTCATCTTCATATCATACACAGTTCTATTAAACCAGTCCAGGTAATATCGTCCCATTGGTGCAAAAAGGTACCAAGCAACATTTTCATACTTTCGAGTAAATTGAGTTTAAAGGTTTGGCGGTTCATAAAAAATCAGAAAACGATTTTGTGACTTTGAACCTTTTATCACTTATCTCAAATGGTTTATGTAAATTGTTCCTTGAATAGCAATTAGTACCTTGTTGCATAAACCTCAGTTGGAATAATCAGATAAATATGCATGCTTTAAGGGGCCTTATGTCATATGATACCTTATTGCTTTATATGTTAGGCATAAATGTCAAACACAAAACATAAGAAATGTTCATTGATCTTTAATATTGCAACATTTGGTACAACATGTCAAATATAAGTAGGGATGCAAACGAATATTCGAATATTCGAATATTCGATCGAACGTTTAGTATTCGAATGTTAAAATCGGTATTCGAATTTTCGATTATTTTTTTCAAAAAATAATGATATAAACCTTGAGTCTTTAGGGCAGTTGTTGTGTTTAAAATTATATTGTCTTGTTTTTACAACAATACGCATCTTGTGCCTGAGGCGTTAACGAGATGACAATCGAGTGTGCGTCATGTGTCAATTAGGGATCGATCGTAGGGTACTATAAACAGTGTCCATAATTGTAAAATAACTGGCTATTAGGAAGTGACATCAAACAAGTTTAATTGATTTTCAGTTCTTTTAAATGACCATGCCAATTAAGAATTTAAGGAAGCGGCCTTCACACCCTCTTGTCAGTTTGCCTGCCAATTAAGCTGAGCAATATTGCTCAAATCGGTGATTGATATTATACGCTGAAAGTAGATACCACTTCATTCCTTCAGAATATATGTTCGCAAAACATTATAAGTTAAACTTATTATTATTATTATATATATTAGATTTGTATTTCTTAACAACGTAAAAGATGCCAGCCACATCTGAAGTATGGACTTATTTCACGCGCTCTGTTGACAAGAAATCTGTCACGTGCAAACTATGCAGTGTGAGGTTGTCGTACATGGGCACGACGACTAATCTCTGGAATCACGTGAAGGCTAAGCATCCGAGTTCTCAAAGTGAAAGCAGTAAACAGCAATCAATGAAAAAGTTTACCGTTTCTGGTCTTAAACATGATTTGTGTTCTGGGTAGATTGGACGATGTTCCATTTCGGTTGCCAACCCCGACGAGAGTGCGTCAACACCCTCCAAACGACCCCGTCTTAGCTTCATGGTTCCAAAGACGACCAAGACGGCTAACGACGTGCTGCGTCGGTACCGGCACGAACCTTCCGACGAGGAGGCCACTCCACTTGCATGATGGAAAAAGAACGAGGGACGCTTTCCTCGCGTTGCACATGTTGCTCGCCAACTGCTTGGGATACCTGCGACGTCTGTGCCATCAGAAAGAATTTTCTCCTGCGCCGGACTCATTGTTAACAAACTTAGAAACAGACTGTCATGTGATTTTGTTGATAAGATAATATTTCTGAATAAGAACAAGGCCATCATATGTGATGATTTTATTGATGAGTGATTTCATTGAATTGTATGTGCTTGTTATGTGCTTGTTATGTGCTAGATATGTATTTCATATGTCGATGTAATAATATTCGACACGCTGCTATGTATTGTATTGTATTACGATAACACTAGAAACATTCGACAGATAAAGAAAAGGGTATCGTGGTTTATAACTAAAATTAATAGATAACTATAACTTTTTAAAGATTCAATTTTTATCGAATATTCGAATATTCGATCGAAAGAATTACCGAATATTCGAATATCGATTTTGCCATTCGTTTGCATCCCTAAATATAAGTGATTATATTTATAGTATTATAGTATAGTAAACGTTATAATAATTCATTTAAGGTGCAACAATTTAAACAATATTACAAAGAACAAGGCTATGTATCATGATTTTTAATTCCAGTTCAGTGTAAATGTACTAACGTTTATCATAATTGTTACACATGTAAACAGTTTTGCATTGCACACTGATTATATGTATGCACAAGATAGTGTTCGCTGTTTTCCGAACAGAAATTATACATGATTTTACTACAGACGGAAAGCATTTTCCAGTATAAAAAATGAATCTGTTCATATTGAAATACTTAGCTCAATATCTCCATCGTCTGATGACTGGCACAACATCTATGTTTGTTATGCTGACATTAAGTGAGAAGTGATGAAATGATTTCCTTTGTGCAAAAGGCCAACATTTCTGTCTACCTTGTTATGGTTGGTATAGCTATCTCTAGAAATGAGTCCATTTCAAACGAATAGTTCACAAATGTATTTTTTGGGTGAGGATTTTCTTACCTAATCAATTTTACATGTAGCCACTTTCTGCGCATACAAGAGGTTGACAATTTTAAGTTTGGACAGTATTTTTCACAATTTTTTTGTTCTCTATCATATGGTTGTATTTGATTGAAACCACAACATACAGGTTTGTCTTTCGTGTAATCCATTGGGACGAAAACACACAGACGTTGTTTGCTGTTTCTATAGTTGAGTGAACAGAATCACATTCCATTTGAGATTGTCCTGACGCAAGAAACTTGTGACAAAGGGGTTTGAGTTGTGGTACTTGTAGGCGTGAACAGAAAGGATGACGTTACCTACTGGTTTCTGTTTTGTCAGAGATGTACACAATCTCTTGCAAATCACTTTTTTAACAAACTTACAAAGTGTTTTTATGAGACATGTAGCTACCGCGGAGGAGCCTCGTTTGCACTGGGTCTTGTTCCAAAGGTGACAAAATACTTGTTTATTTCACAACGAATAAATGGTCAAATAGTCACATAGTTTTATACAGTAGTTAAGCTCACTGACATAATATGAAAAGAGAGTTGTAAGGCCTAAGCACTGCCTTGTGAGTCCAACGTTTGAAAGCTTTTGCTCTCTCTCTCTCTCTCTCTCTCTCTCTCTCTCTCTCTCTCTCTCTCTCTCTCTCTCTCTCTCTCTCTCTCTCATTGACCTTTTCCGTCTCTTCTATTTCATTTACTTTATTTAACTGAAGTTCTTCGTATTCTTTGGTCAAGTTTTCATTAGTACTACAATCTGCTTGCTACCTTCTATATAATTCACACACGAAACATTGGTCCTGTTTTGGCTTGTAGAAACAAAGATTGTAAGATTGTTCTTAACATTTTGACTTCACTGGTGAACTGCGGTACCCTATGGGCTTGTTCAGTAAACAAAATGTTCCCTGGTTTGCAATATAATGTTACACTGGTTTTTACTTCTTTCTGATACATCATCAGTTGTAAATTCATTTTATCTTTCTTTTGGTGCCCTGAAAGAGCAGTTTCCATCTCCACGGATATTAGCTCGCTTATGTTCATTGCTGACAAGAGAGTTATGCAGTCGTGATGTGTGACTGTCGTACAATTGTTTGCTTTGTATGTAACGTTATACTTATACTCTTTGCTCTTTCCAAGTGGCTCTAATTGTTAATTGTATTGTCTGTTTGCATCTATTATATTGTGAGAATGTTATAGAAGATGATTTTATTTCATTTCAAACATCCAAAACACATGGTTTCAATGAAATAAGTCGAAATGACCCTTGATCATTGCAAAAGCAGATACATATTCATATATATATTTATATGGCGATCATAGTCAATAGTTCAAATGTAACAACATTTAGTATTCGAGCATGTATAGCACATAGATAAACTGTACACACAAAGAAATGAAAGTAATAAGCGTTTAAATTCAAGGCTTAAACTCTTTATAAATTATTACGCTACCTAGTTAACTCTTTCCTTATTTCAAAAGCTCTAAATACTGCAAGATTGTTAACTACATTGACATTCTTCGGCATAAAAAGCGCAATTGTTTAATACATGCTTGGATGACGACAATAGTATCGAGGTAAGTATCTTTGTCTAACATCGGTATACATGTTACATTCAAAAAGAAAGTGGAATTCATCTTCTAAAATGTTACAAGATGGACATATCCTATTATCAATATCTGTACGGTTCCATCGACCGGTTTCAATACTAAATCTATGAGATGATGACCTCAATCCTATATTTTTCAATTTTAACGCATTTTAAATAAAACTGAAAATCAAAGCCAAAAATATTTCTATAAAACAATGCCCTAGAAGATTCTACTGTTCATTAGTTTTTGATGGACATCTCTCTGTGTTCTTTCCCACTTCTTTTATTCGAGTATTCATTTGCTAGATCTTGATATGAATTTTCTTCCATGAATTTTCTCGCTAAAACCTCTGTTTTCCGTTTATTGTTTCCTAATACAGTCTCATTTTCTGTATCAGTGGAAGTAAAATGATCCTTGCTTGGTTTGTAAGTTTCATCCAGATCAATGTCATTGTAACCTTCTTCACTTGGATCTATTCATTTTAATTTGACGGGTTACCTCAGCCCTTCACACCTTTGTATATCTGTTAATGAAAAATCATCTTTAGAATTGGAACTCTGTATAGCAGGCTCGTCATGAATAGTTCTGTTTGATGCTATAGTATCTCCACATATTGAATTTTGTGTAATTTCACTTTAATCAGCTAGATGTTCTCATTTTACCATGTAATCTTACTGAAACATAATTTTGTTATAACTACTTTACTAAATACTACTTTATAAAACATATTTTGATGTATATTACGCTAAATATACATTCCATAATACATATCGCAAGTTATAATCATTATAATTTAATTTTGTTTTGTAGGTGACAGAAAACAATACTTACATTTGTTATGGTATCCATATCTCCCTTCTTAATCTTCTGTTCTTATGAACAAATTACACTTCTCAAATGTGAAGTCAACAACATCTGGTGTTTCTTATCCCACAAAAAGTGACAATAACTTACCGGACACTTGTAACCTGATATCAAAGTTATCAGTGTTTATTAGTAGAAAATTGTGTATTGCTATCAGTACATAAAGGTACCATATAAACCATATAAACATCTATTATATTGTAAAATGTTTACATTTTAGTCTTAATCATTATTGCAAAAACGAACCATATGCCACTTGGTCACTTATTGCACACTTTGTAAACTTATTTAGTCAAAGTCATTTTATGCAAGAAGGTACCACAAGTCATATTGCTCCCTTTTACATCCCAATATGTATCTAATGCTTTAGATTCATCTCATGCAATAAGGTACCACATTCCATAAGGCTCCTTTTTGCGTAAAAAATATATCTAATGTGTAAAAATAGTTCAATGCAGAAAGGTACCATGTGTCTTATAGCACATTCTTGCATACACCAGATGGCATATGGTACCTTTTTCCACCAATCAAAAGCACCAATTTCACTTGGTACCAAACTGCACGAACTCATATCTCAATATTCAATATTCAGGGGAAATCTTTTTAGACAAGGTAGAAACAAGTTATTTCTAACAAAAAATAGTGAAAAGTCAATTTTGCTCAAAATGTTGCTTGGTACCTTTTTGCACCAATGGGACGATATGTAAGTATACTCGCCGACGGTTCGCTTACTACCATATTTCCTGAACTTGATGAATACAATTGCGTATTATATGACGACTCGTGACAGGACCTATACATATATATATCATTCAGAACTTATTTTTTACTTTTATATATTATCATCATAATATCGTTTGTATGGAAATTGAATATGGTTATAGGCCTTTGGACTCGACTTGATCGTGTTAATATCAATTAATTTGCTACGGTATCAAACAGATTGCTTAAAAGCTAAATTTCAACAGCATACCAGAATAAAATTGATTCATGTTTGAAACACTGTATACACGATCCAAAGTACATTACAGTTATTGCAAATATGTGAAAATGGTAATGCTTAACGTCATTCGATCGCATACAATAATTGTTTAGAAAACCGTTCATAAAGAATAATATAAACTACCACTGAAAATATTGTAAATTTAAAACTGTTTCAAAGGCGAATGGCGCAATTTGGATTATAAACACTTCCTTCGGATTATAAGTAATGTTACCTAGCTTGTATTGGCATGTTAGGTAAAGTCATCACACTCGATGTTATTCAACTATTCCTGAAAAAATACCAATGGATGTTGATTTTCATAATAAACAACAAGACACTATCACGGCTTTCGATTTCTGATGAAATATTAATCATGACCTGAGCATTCAATGCGAACCTTGATTGATGTGGGGGTTTTACACACTGTGAAAACAGCCTGTAACATGGTAGTTCAATGTTAAATACAGGCAAATATACATACTCAGAATTATCCTCCCCGCTGGCCATGTTTAGTCACCAATTTGGACCTGAAATAAATAAGCATTACATAGTATTTCGCTTTAATTAAATTATTGATGTGACATAAATTCTAATATATAGCATGTAGTGATGACGATGTGTATGTTAAATGTTTTTATTTCTTATTCTTATTCTAAATAATGAAAGGCAATATCATGGATTTGCGCTACACGTATAGCAGTTAGGTCAAAGCTCACATTTAAAGACCACAACAAAAAGATCAGCAACAACATCAAACATCATGAACAACACCAACAATAACAAAAATCGAAACAACAGCACAAAAAAATAACAATAAAGATCATGATCTGTCCTGCTGAAACTTGTTCCCCAAGAGAGCCGCTTAATCGTTAAACAAGTTTCTGTAAATAAAATTATACGTGTTACATAGTGATAAACAGGTTCACTTTCACTGACAAGCTTAAGCTTCAGCCTTTAGAATCATTACATTGTGATAATGTTTATGTGCTTCAACTACTGTTTTCAGATAATATATTTTCCCCACTCGTTGCGATGCTTCCTTGTTGATAAATGATCATTTGAGACCGTGCTCAGTACAGTAACAATTACACTTCATATAATAGACACTTTTCGTAAGAATTTCGTTATGGCATATTAAGCATTTTAGACACATGAATTTATTGTCGATTTGTTCTTATTTGATTCTGTGTTATACAACGATGCAGTATCTTTGCCTCAAAACGCAACTTTATACCTGTAATTTGCTATGGTGAAATATGTCAGGTAACTGTCTTTGAATGTCTTTCAAGAGTCCTCCACTTTTGCTCTGACAGTATAGATCGTTAATCGTTTATGTATGTATTCGAGTGATTAATATTTACAAGTACTTTGTTAATTATTAAATTAACTTATACTTTATTTATCAATGGTTAAGGTAGTCTTTAAACATAAGCAAATATAAACCCATGTGGACTCTTTTTCCATTGGACTCCGATTAATAATTCTAAAGTAATAATCCGATCATATAGTAATAAGTATGTTTGTTGTGTTTGTAAGTTTTGCTTATCTCGTTGTGCATCTATGATGAAACTGTCATTGGGGCATCCGATGTAAAAATTATCTTGTCATTGAGCCATAGGCGATATTGCTTAAGTTTTATTGCTGGTGGCCAAACAATTGTTGTTTCATATGTAGGGTGTTTCTTGTTGATTTTAACTATATAAAATACATGATTTAAATGCTATTTGTTTTGAAAATTTGAATTCGTGTCCATTGAAGTACTGAAACCGGTCGCCAACTATGTTTGGCAACACAGATAAACTTTGACACGTAAGTATAGACCATGTAGGTTTAGTGAAATTCTAGGATTGTTCAACCTAAGATTGCGGATAAAAGTGTCAAAATAACCACAAAATAACTGCTTTTACATAGTTAAATACCAAGATATAGTACGCAGAGTAGCTTGAGAGCATACACCCACCTTATCCCCCTAGAGCTCAGGCAATGGCCATAAATGATGTTCATTGCATAATGCAATTAGTATTTCAGACATTTTAGGATTGTCTTGTATAGTAAAGAGTGAAAAGCAATGCAATATTCAGTTTTACAAGTCAAGTCAAGATATTTATTTAATAATCAAAGGCCAACGGCCCAAAATACGTAACATACTTAATAAAACAAGTACTATACGAGGTGTGTCAAGAAAAGGATTTTAAGTATATATCCAACCATGAGTGTTTCCTTTTAGTTGTTTATTTCTAAAAGAAAATGACATACATATAAAGACAACTTACTTAGAGTCTCATAATCAGCTGTTTTCATAATGTTATAAAAGTCATATAAATCTATACCAGCAGAGTGCAAATTAAACAAATATTGTCTTCTTATATTGTCATACTTTCTACAGACAATAAATGCATGATATTCACAATCTAAGACAGATAAATGTTCGTTATCATAACAAACAGTACATATACGATCATCTTTTGGTATGTTTAGATGCCTACTAGTTTTGTTTTATCTCAATTTATGGTTTGAACATCGAAATTTTGAAAGTGCTATCTTGTGTTTAAATGGTACAGCTCTTGATAGGTATCTTTCAACATAAAGCAGTGTTTTTAAGTTTTGTAATGAGAACATCGACTAGAAATATTTACAGATTCAAACCAGGTTTGGTTATAACAATCAATTCTCTGTTTGAAGATGGTTAGGTAAACGAAAACACCTTCAACGTTTTGAGTTATCAAAATGTATCCAAATCCATATGTAAAAACATGTTTCTAAAATTTGTTACCCAGCAAGTTTGTCCAACTTCATCAAGAGATATTAGCATTATTTTTTTAATTAATATCTTGTATTGGTCATTCTTAATAACTGACAAAAAATATCTCATACAATTAGAAAAATATGATATACACAGTGGTAATATACTGCACTCTGCAAGAATCATGCAGGTGTTCGTAGTCCTATTTACCCAAATGTGCCTCCTTCAAAAGTCATTATGTACATATCAATACTTGGACTAAACTCATGTCCCCAAATTAGAGAACGGTAACATAAATAAAAAAGGGTAAATAGCGGTATCAAATATCTTAATAAGTACTTTGGTTGGGAAATAACCGAATGGCTTTTGATAATGTTTAATTGCAAATATAGATAATGTGCCTAAGCCGACAATTTTTCTTTAGCTGATGTCTAAGACAATTGTGGGGTAAAAAGAAGTCTGATGTACTTGTAAACTGAAGAAGTTTAAACATTTAGTACACGAAACTGCAATTTTGCATAGCTCCTTAAAGGTCCACCATTTCTTAACACAATAACTTCTGTTTTTGAAAGTTGACCTCCATACCGGAATTAAGACAAAATTCATTTATCGTATTGTGCTGTTGCTGTAATTTAAATGCGCAATTTTCAATATCATCTGCGAATATTGACCATATTATATCTGGTATATCGTTGGTGATGAAAATGCCAGACCCACATTTCTCTCTTAAAAGAGCAGGTAACTCATTTATAAGGAGGATAAAGATTGTCGAATTTGATTTATCTCCTTGGCTCGTACCAATATCACAGGGAAACGAATTAGTTACAAATATATTTATAAATTAGTTACCCCGCTAGTTGTTCTATGAAATGAAGTAAGGTTAGTGTACATAGATTCCAAGACACTTAATAAATACCATATACATCTAGCTTTTGAAGTGATTGAAACAGTTTTACGTAGTTAAATTTATCAAAAGCTTACGTCAACATATAAACAGTAAAAGCGTCCTCTTTCTTTGAAAGGTATTCTGAACCATAGCTTAGACACAAACAATATTATTAACCGTGGAATAATTTCGACGAAACCCAGCTTGACATTCATCATTTTATTATTTTGTTCAGCCCAATTATAATGAATTAAATTTCGTTAACATGGTATTCGTTATTGCTATACCACGGTAGTTTCCTGGTTCAGTATTCGACCAAGATATATGGACACGGCATATACTACTTTGTCCCCAAGATTGTGGAAACACTCCTGTTGACAAAATCTTATTGAATTACAAGAAAAAAGGTCAGAATATGTATATTTATAAAATTCAGACGTAATTCCATCTAACCCAAAGCTTTTATTATTAACTAGTTTGGAAAATGATGATTATACTTCAGATAAAGTAAAATGATCATTCAGTGTGCTAGCACTTTCGTATATAAATTCATGAACATTTTCACTATTCGGATCAACCAATACTGCACCTTCATCATAGAGAAGGCTTTTGAAATAATCGTGCCAGTCATTGGCAGCAATACTAGACACAGCTTTCGATTTATTTTGACCAAGTTTCAATTGGTTCCAAAATGATGTTTGCACTGTTTACAAATTTATATATATCCTTACATTGACAATCGTATTGCTTCGCACTGCAACAGTTTTTAAACGCGTTGCACTTATCTTTATATATTTTAAGGTCATTGCTACTATAAGAATGCCAAGGTAATTTAATCAATATCGAATTATAGATACAAACCCCGACAGAAAGTTTTTCTAAACATTATTGTGCAGTGGTTTTAAGAAGTAAGCTTAACGATTTAATGTTATCAAACATCTATCTAGTCGCAAACTGTCTGGAATCTAACTAAAAGTGTTTGGTCTTGAAACAAGTGCCCTATTAACGAGGTCATCGTTGCAATTGTTGACTTCTGCTTCAAAAATGTTTCAGTTTTTAAAACTATTATTAACTCTATTCGTCCATTTCTTTCGATTAAATTGTACTTGTTACTCGGAGATTGTGTATTTGGGGAATCAATCTGTTCAATTATCATTCATAAAAAGGCCTGATATAATTTATATATTTTAGTACTAGGTTTCGTTGCAATAAACCCAAAACATTACAAACAAATCAATACTTAATAATGAATACTCCAAAAGCAAAATGCATTTGATTAAATGACAAACCCTCGTTATCCTGTTTATTTCAATCAGCAGTTTGTTTACAATTTTCAAATGATTACACATCTGTATATAAAGAGGTTAAACCGTTAAACTAAATCAGTACTACACATGTTACTCGGAGATTGTGTATTGGGTTATTAATGTGTTCAACGATATTAACATTCAATTAAAGGCCTAATATAATTGATCAATCTTTCATAAGAACGCGGGTTAACCGTAATCCAATACATTACAAGAAAGTAAATAACAAGTAATGAATGCTCAACAAACTAATTTCACTAAATTCAAAGACAAATATTTAATTCTTAGCTCTAAACAGGCGTTGGTTTGCATTTCTGTTTAATTACACATCTGCCTGTAAACAGCATAGCATTATAACACAATCGATAAAATGTAGTGTAATGGATGTTATAAACACTTAATATTTAGTTTCAAAACTTGTCGGGCTCTTCATACATTTATTATTTTTTGATAGGGTTCAATGAAACTAAAATTATTGTCAAGCATTACTATGATATCCGTATAGTTTTATAATCTATGATTTATCCGTGTGTTTTTTTTTTCTTCAATATATATATGTAATGTTTAAAGCATGAAAAATAGGCGGTACATTAAAAGTTTTCTTCCAGCCTATACGTTTGAGAAAAGTATTAAAACCATTGCACTATATTCAAATAAAACAACATGTCTGCAGTTCTTAAACATTTCAGTCATATATAGGATACCATTTCATTGAAAAAAAAACTCACCAAATACTTTTAAAGCTGCACTTTCACAGATATACCATTTTTACAACTTTTTTATTATTTTTTTTGTCTTGGAAAGAGCAATTTTTGCATAAATATCTGCAAACTAATGATATAAAATTTCTGACAGAAATCAGATCATAGATTTCGAAAATTAATGTTTTATGGCTTAAACCGTTACTAACGGTTTAAGAAAAATGCATAAACCATTATATTTTAACTAAAATATAAAAATCTGCTATCTATTTTTTTTGTCAGCAGTCTGATATAACTGGTGTCCATGGATGTCCGCAAATATAAGCTCGTTCCAAATAAAAAAAAAATCAAAAAAAAATCGTCAAAACGTTCAATCTGTGAGAGTGCAGCTTTAATATTAAGATTGCTAACTTAAAAATGTACTTAGTTTCATAACAGACACAACCATTATGTGTTTCCCTTTTTCAAAAAATAATTATGCAATCACATTGTTTCCCTGAGCAGTGAAATCGAACGCATTGTGAACAAAATATATGTTTAGGTTTGTAATTATCTAGGTATTAAAGATGACCTAAATGTGTACGTCTATGGCATGCTGTTCTTAGAAAAGAATATTTAAAAAAATTAACTGCATGTATCCTTCTGTTAAGCCATTGCTATAATTATTGAAATGAAATGACAAGAATGAAATTGTAATAATAAACTTTTTTTGAATGGAAATGCTAAGTTCAACCTCCAATCAGTTTAATTTCCAATTACTCATGATGGTTGTTTAATAAGTATATAAAGGCTTGGTATGGTATGTTTTATAATGCAACGGTTGAATATGACCAACACAACAAGTACATGTATTGTATATGTTAAAAAATTAACCCCGTTCAATGGCACAGGTTCACAGGGTCTTTATGACACGGAACGCAAAACAATCACAAACCATAAACATAGAAAAAGCTATTATGTTCATTTATAAGTCAAAATAAAATGTGGTTTTATGTAATGATATATAGTATTAAAGGGCAACTAAATATTATAGAAATTAATTGACGTTATTTTCGTTATCTTAAGGAGGATACGTACACAATTCACGAGGGTGCAAGGAAACTGTATCATAATCATAAGTTTTAAAAGTAACTGACAATAAGGTTTGCAAATAACCGCCCAGATTAAGTTACTTCGCATGTCTATTTACGTAAACTGATACACCGCAACTTGATCACAGCTATGCAAAATATTAACACAATGGATTTCCAAACATACCAATTAAAGATACTGGGTTCCCTCCTTATGAAATATTACGCCAAATGCTCACATTTATTTTGATTTATATTTCCATGTATAGTCATATTGTAATCTCTTTTAAAGATAGATTTGAAAAGTAACGTGTTTAAAAACAAGAAAGAATTGTTATAGTTTCTTGTATATATTGTGATATTGTTCAACACTATGTATCGTGTAAAGAAAACATATATGTATTCAAATTGCTTAAAATATTTGTTGAAGCTTGAATCCCTTTCAGTGATACATTTTATATTTACATTGTTACTTGTACATTAATGCGTATACAATATCCTTAATTTCTAGAATCTCAGAATTGCAATGTAAATATGTATATATGAAAACTTAAGTAAAATATTTTATATTATTGATTAAGAGATATAATTTCAGTTGTCAACATTTATTTGTAACTCTAAATAACTTGGATTCTTGGAAATACCGGATATCCAAATATATCGCTTAAAGTAGCATAATAAAGCGTTAATATAGGATCCTAGTGTTAATTTCGTTATAGAAAAATGGGAAAACATTCGTTCCACTTCAATATTATTTGTACAACTATACAACTCATTGTTCACCTGTCATTTATAACGCAGAGACCTGCCCGGTCGTTAGTCATGTTTGCATTGTTAAACTTCAATGGACAAATACAAGCAATGCATCACGCAATGCTATTACTTTTAGCATTCTGTTCATATCCATTAACAAGATATTGATAAACAACACTGGAAATATGTCTGCGTGATAGACCACTGAAAAAATAAGAGTAAGTCGTCGATTTGGCATGTAGATAATAATTGATGACTTGCTGAAAAGTCCTTCCATTATTTAAATAAAAACATTGACTTTCCATTTAAACAATAAGAAAAACACGTGAATTATGAATAACTTAATAGCATCATGAATCTCAGTTCTTGATGCGGGAAACTAAGAACAATGAATGTTCTTTAATATTGAGGTTAAACAAAATGTTTTTGATTTTTTTTAAATCAATGTTCAGAAAATACTCAAGTTCGTGAGCCCAGGTTCAAGAGCTGGGGCGTAATTACTAGGACAGTTTTAAAACTGAGTTTTTAATCGCTTTAGTCCAAGCCTTTGACACTAGACGTCAAATATATTAACTGATTCTAACCATGTTTATTAAAAAAATCCAAAGCAGACAGATAAGATAAAACTGTATAAGAATATAACTACAATGCAAGAAACATCCATTATATAGTTTGTAAAAAGATAACCACTAAAAAGTCAGTTAATAATTATATCTTTTAATTTAATATATGTTCCTTGGAAGTATATACATGTATATTTGATTCATTGCATTTCTCATTCAATATGAATAACTATGAAAAGAGGGAAAATACGAACATGCCTCACTATTCACGAACATAGTTGATATTGCTGTCTGTTTCAACACTTACTCACGAGGCGCTCGTTAGCTTGTTGGCCGTATAATAAGTCTATTGTAGAACTAACACATGGCTAACCTGTTGGCTTTTTGGTCTAAGAATAAGTCTGATAGAGCACTTACATTCGAGGCACCGGTTAGCTTATTGCCCTTAGAGTTAGTCTGTTAGAGCAAATGAACACGAGGCGCTTGTTGGCCTTAGAGTTAGTATGTTAAACACAAACACACGGGGAGGCCGTTAGCTTGTTAGACTTAGAGTAAGTCTGTTAAAACACCAACACACAGGACGCCCGTTAGCTTGTTTGCCTTAGAGTAAGTCTGTTATAACACCAACACACGGGGCGCCCGTTAGCTTGTTAGACTTAGAGTAAGTCTGTTATAACACCAACACACAGGACGCCCGTTAGCTTGTTAGACTTAGAGTAAGTCTGTTATAACACCAACACACAGGACGCCCGTTAGCTTGTTAGACTTAGAGTAAGTCTGTTATAACACCAACACACAGGACGCCCGTTAGCTTGTTAGACTTAGAGTAAGTCTGTTATAACACCAACACACAGGACGCCCGTTAGCTGGTTAGACTTAGAGTAAGTCTGTTAAAACACCAACACACAGGACGCCCGTTAGCTTGTTTGCCTTAGAGTAAGTCTGTTATATCACCAACACACGAGGCGCCCGTTAGCTTGATGGTCTAAGAGTAAGTCTGTTAAAACACCAACACACGGGGCGCCCGTTTGCTTGATGGCCTGATAGTTAGTCTGTTAAAACACCAACACATGGGGCGCCCATAAGCTTGTTGGCCTAATAGTTAGTATGTTGTAGCACTAACAATCAAGACTCCCATAATGTTGTTGGCCGTAAAGCAAGTCCGTTATAACACTAACACACGCGGCGCCCGTTAGCTCGTAGATCGTAAAGATAGTATGCTATAACAATAACACACGCGGCGCCCGTTAGCTCGTAGATCGTAAAGCTAGTATGCTATAACACTAATACATGCGGCTCCCGTTAGCTTGTAGATCGTAAAGCTAGTATGTTATAGCACTAATTCACGCGGCGCCCGTTAGCTCGTAGATCGTAAAGCTAGTATGTTATAACACTAACACACGCGGCGCCCGTTAGCTCGTAGATCATAAAGCTAGTATGTTATAACACTAACATACGCGGCGCCCGTTAGCTCGTAGATCGTAAAGCTAGTATGTTATAACACTAACACACGCGGCGCCCGTTAGCTTGTAGATCGTAAAGCTAGTATGTTATAACACTAATACATGCGGCTCCCGTTAGCTTGTAGATCATAAAGCTAGTATGTTATAACACTAACATACGCGGCGCCCGTAAGCTCGTAGATCGTAAAGCTAGTATGTTATAACACTAACACACGCGGCGCCCGTTAGCTCGTAGATCATAAAGCTAGTATGTTATAACACTAACACACGCGGCGCCCGTAAGCTCGTAGATCGTAAAGCTAGTATGTTATAACACTACCACATGGTCCCCCTTTATGCGTGCTACTCCTTTATTGACAATCAAGCGTCTTACCAGAAGAGCAGGGAATCTCCACTAAATGTATATGCTATGTTTGGTTTAATACTGATAAAGGGCATTGCCCGAAGTGTTTAATTAATATTGTGTTTTGATAGTTGTTTTCTTTATGAACATACGTAAACTGTTTCCAAAGGTACACGGTAATAGTGTTATCAACATGAGCACCCAATATGTATGTGCTTAAAAACTACAGAATAAGCTCAGTAGCAGAACGTTTAAACATAAACCCCGTTTAATGGCACAGGGTAAACGCCAAATACATAGAACACAAACATAAATCACAAACAAGAAATATGGACAGCACAAAACTCCACAAACAATACAGCGCATATATACTATATAAAAAACTAAGTATGTTTATTAAGGATTGTTAGGTACCGCCTTGGAACGATCAGTTAAATGTAAATACTAATTTTCGGCCTTTACATATGCATTTGCAATATCTGCCTATACAAACGTATTGCGCATGTAAATATTGAAATGCTTAACTGCAACTTGATCGCAGCTATGCAAAAATAGAAACACAATGGTTTTCCAAACGTACATAATATAGATACTGGGTTCCCTCCTTGTTATACTTATAGTTAGCCAAGTACACTCGGAAATGTGGACTAGTACTTCAAATTGATTGTTAGATATCTTTAAAAGATACACTACATAGTATACTTGTTGGAAAACCGGAACTTATTGTCCGCCGTTCATACCATGTTGTAAAGAATAACGATATCAGAACAAATATTGAAATAACAAGCTTAAGAAATCACAAAAGTCGAACATATTTTGTCTTCCACCTCGAGGAGTTTATGCGAACCGTTTTGTAGGTACACTAATTGCTTATCCAAACAGATTAATCGAGGTAAGAAAAAAGATGACAGTATGTTTTTCGTCACGTTAAGTAGCTAGAATTTCTCGGGATACTGAATATATTTACGTATCGCTTATACTGGTATAATTACAAGTCAATCTGAGATCCCAGTTTTTATTGTATGTTTCAGTAAATATGTAATATACTCGGTCAGTTCCTGTAGCTTTAACCAAATTATACAATTCATATTACTCCTCTGAATTATTTATTACGCACTATGGATATAAGTACATGC